>NC_092159.1:8798287-8818287 GCF_045791955.1 Oncorhynchus clarkii lewisi | reverse complement strand
TGTCTGTCTGTCTGTGTGTGTCTGTCTCTCTCTGTGTCTGTCTCTCTCTCTCTGTGTCTGTCCCTCTCTGTGTCTGTCTCTTTCTCTCTTTCCCTCATATTCTTGCTCATAAACTCTGCAACTCGTTCAACGTGCTATACAATCTCTATTGCTTTCTTTCCCATTCTCAATCCTTTATCCCTCATCTTCTTATCTCTCTCTCTCTCTCTCTCTCTCTCTCTCTCTCTCTCTCTCTCGCTCTCGCTCTCGCTCTCTCTCTCTCCAGGTTGTTTTCTCAGAGGGTGTTGAAGAGGAAAAGAAAGCCTGTGTTTGACATCTCCAGGAACGTGTTGGAACTCATCTACGGACAGACACTGGCCTGGTATAAACTCTAACCCTGGTCCTGCACCTAGCCTCAACCCTACACCTTAACCCTGCACCTAGCCTCAACCCTGCACCTAGCCTTAACCCTGCACCTAGCCTCAACCCTGCACCTAGCCTCAACCCTGCACCTAGCCTCAACCCTGCACCTAGCCTCAAATCTGCACCTAGCCTCAACCCTGCACCTAGCCTCAACCCTGCACCTAGCCTCAACCCTGCACCTAGCCTCAACCCTGCACCTAGCCTTAACCCTACACCTAGCCTCAAATCTGCACCTAGCCTCAACCCTGCACCTAGCCTCAACCCTGCACCTAGCCTCAACCCTGCACCTAGCCTCAACCCTGCACCTAGCCTCAACCCTGCACCTAGCCTCAACCCTGCACCTAGCCTCAAATCTGCACCTAGCCTCAACCCTGCACCTAGCCTCAACCCTGCACCTAGCCTCAATCCTGCACCTAGCCTCAACCCTGCACCTAGCCTTAACCCTGCACCTAGCCTTAACCCTGCACCTAGCCTCAACCCTGCACCTAGCCTCAACCCTGCACCTAGCCTCAACCCTGCACCTAGCCTTAACCCTGCACCTAGCCTGAACCCTGCACCTAGCCTTAACCCTGCACCTAGCCTTAACCCTGCACCTAGCCTCAACCCTGCACCTAGCCTTAACCCTGCACCTAGCCTTAACCCTGCACCTAGCCTTAACCCTGCACCTAGCCTTAACCCTGCACCTAGCCTCAACCCTGCACCTAGCCTTAACCCTGCACCTAGCCTCAACCCTGCACCTAGCCTTAACCCTGCACCTAGCCTTAACCCTGCACCTAGCCTTAACCCTGCACCTAGCCTTAACCCTGCACCTAGCCTTAACCCTGCACCTAGCCTTAACCCTGCACCTAGCCTTAACCGTGCACCTAGCCTTAACCCTGCACCTAGCCTCAACCCTGCACCTAGCCTTAACCCTGCACCTAGCCTCAACCCTGCACCTAGCCTTAACCCTGCACCTAGCCTCAACCTAGGCCTGGTAACATACTTATGACAATATATGTGTGTAGGACGGGTTGCATTTATGCAACAACAATAAAACTGTTTCAAAGTGCTTTGTATGGGCTGATGTTGTATCATGTCTGTGTTGTTTAGGTTGTAGTAATGTTGTATCATGTCTGTGTTGTGGAGGTTGTAGTGATGTTATATCATGTCTGTGTTGTTTAGGTTGTAGTAATGTTGTATCATGTCTGTGTTGTGGAGGTTGTAGTGATGTTGTATCATGTCTGTGTTGTGGAGGTTGTAGTGAGGTTGTAGTGATGTTGTATCTTGTCTGTGTTGTGGAGGTTGTAGTGATGTTGTATCATGTCTGTGTTGTGGAGGTTGTAGTGATGTTGTAGCATGTCTGTGTTGTGGAGGTTGTAGTGAGGTTGTAGTGATGTTGTAGCATGTCTGTGTTGTGGAGGTTGTAGTGATGTTGTATCATGTCTGTGTTGTGGAGGTTGTAGTGATGTTGTATCATGTCTGTGTTGTGGAGGTTGTAGTGATGTTGTAGTGATGTTGTATCATGTCTGTGTTGTGGAGGTTGTAGTGATGTTGTATCATGTCTGTGTTGTGGAGGTTGTAGTGAGGTTGTAGTGATGTTGTATCATGTCTGTGTTGTGGAGGTTGTAGTGATGTTGTA
The DNA here is from genome assembly GCF_045791955.1 of Oncorhynchus clarkii lewisi. Taxonomy (NCBI): domain Eukaryota; kingdom Metazoa; phylum Chordata; class Actinopteri; order Salmoniformes; family Salmonidae; genus Oncorhynchus; species Oncorhynchus clarkii. The sequence continues at coordinate 8,816,267 of NC_092159.1, read as the reverse complement.
GCATGTCTGTGTTGTGGAGGTTGTAGTGATGTTGTATCATGTCTGTGTTGTGGAGGTTGTAGTGATGTTGTAGTAATGTTGTATCATGTCTGTGTTGTTTAGGTTGGGGGTGTTGTTCACTCCTCTGCTTCCTGCTGTACAGATCATCAAACTACTGCTTCTCTTCTACATGAAGCAGGTAGGTTCACCTCTGTTCTGATCATACTGGTAACTTCTCTTCCACATGAAGCAGGTAGGTTCACCTCTGTTCTGATCACTGCCATGATCATACTGGTAACTTCTCTTCTACAGGAAGCAGGTAGGTACACCTCTGTTCTGATCACTGTACCATGATCATACTGGTAACTGGACTATGTAGACAAATTACTATCCAACTACAACTGAATGTCAACTGACCTTTAACCTTGTCTTGACTCACAAACTGTTCTCTGACCGTATCCTGACAGTTGTGTGTGTGTGTGTGTGTGTGTGTGTGTGTCCCACCAGACTAGTGTGATGATGAACTGCCAGTCTCCTAGGAAGCCCTACAGGGCCAGTCAGATGAGCACCATCTTCATCACTCTCCTCTGCTGCCCTTCCTTCCTGGGGGCTGCTGTTTGTGTCAGCTACACTATGTGGAGGTAAGGAGAGATGGACAGATGTCAGTAACACACACACTGAAGATCTTGAACACACACTGAAGATGTTGAACACACACACTGAAGATGTTGATCACACACATACCTGCAATATACATTATCCACATAGATAACATAGTATATCAATCTCTCTCCCTCCAGTATCTGTCCACTATGTTCCAGTCAATATACATTATCCACATAGATAACGTAGTATATCAATCTCTCTCCCTCCAGTATCCGTCCGTCTGAGTCATGCGGTCCGTTCCGGAGCCTGTCCACTATGTTCCAGTCAGGGAAGCTGTGGGTGAAGGAGTTGGAGACACACAACCCTAACCTGGCTTGGTTAGCCTGGGCTCACAGCTACATAGTGGAGAACCCTCTGTTTCTGTTCCTCGCTGCTGGGATCTTCCTGTGAGTTGCACACACACACACAGACCGGTGTAAAGACACACATAGAGAGTGTTTGGCTGGCTGGCTAGCTGGCTGAGCTCACAGCTACATGGTAGAGAACCTCTGTTAGGATGATAGACCGGTGTAAAGACACAGACAGACAGACAGACAGACAGACAGACAGACTACATGGTGGAGAACCTCTGTTCCTGGTATCTTCCTGTAAGCAGCTACATGGTGGATAACCTCTGTTCCTGGTATCTTCCTGTAAGCAGGATGAGAGCTTGAGGGATTTGACACAAACTAAGTTCCTTCAGGTTGCTTTGATAATTTCTGTCAGTATCTCTGTAAAGTAGAAGGTTGTTGTGTGTTTTCATACTGTCTCTCTGTGTCTCTCAGGATAGTGATTTACTTCAACACCCAGGTGGTGGATGGACAGAGGAAGATTATCAGTCTGCTGCAGGAGCAAATAGAAAACGTAACGTCTCTCAACTCTCTTATACAATACTAATGTGACTTAACCCTTCATAACAGTGTGACTTAACCCTTCATAACAGTGTGACTTAACCCTTTATAACAGTGTGACTTAACCCTTCATAACAGTGTGACTTAACCCTTCATAACAGTGTGACTTAACCCTTCATAACAGTGTGACTTAACCCTTTATAACAGTGTGACTTAACCCTTCATAAGTGTGACTTAACCCTTCATAACTTAACCCTTCATAAGTGTGACTTAACCCTTCATAACAGTGTGACTTAACCCTTTATAACAGTGTGACTTAACCCTTTATAACAGTGTGACTTAACCCTTCATAACAGTGTGACTTAACCCTTCATAACAGTGTGACTTAACCCTTTATAACAGTGTGACTTAACCCTTCATAAGTGTGACTTAACCCTTCATAAGTGTGACTTAACCCTTCATAAGTGTGACTTAACCCTTCATAAGTGTGACTTAACCCTTCATAACAGTGTGACTTAACCCTTCATAACAGTGTTATCCAGATAGCAAACGTTCACCTCCTTTTATTACAGTACTGTCACAATAACACTGTAGTAAATATGTACCTGTAGAAAACTGACTTTGCTGATAACTACTTTATTGAGACAAAATGTACTTACTATGACTGATGTGGTTGACTCACCTAGCTATCATAAGATGAATGCACTAACTGTAAGTCTCTCTGGATCAGAGTGTCTGCTAAATGACTAAAATGTCAATGTAGAAAATGTACGTTCAACACTGTGTATAATGTATACAACCACTTAACTTGTCATGGAGTGTTATAACACTGTGTATAATGTGATAATGGAGTGTATAAGGTGATAATGGAGTGTTCTAACACTGTGTATAATGTGATAATGGAGTGTTCTAACACTGTGTATAAGGTGATAATGGAGTGTTCTAACACTGTGTATAATGTGATAATGGAGTGTTCTAACACTGTGTATAAGGTGATAATGGAGTGTTCTAACACTGTGTATAATGTGATAATGGAGTGTTCTAACACTGTGTATAATGTGATAATGGAGCGTTCTAACACTGTGTATAAGGTGTTAATGGCCAGCTACATTGTTGTTCCCTGGTGACCTGTATCATTGTGTTTCTAGGAGGGGGAGGATAAGAAGTTCCTGATCACTCGTCTCCAGGCCATCCACCAGCAGAAACGACCCCTCTCCCCTCGCAGACTCACCAGTCAGGTGTGTGTATGAGAGAGAGTCTGTGCCTGAAGGAGGAGAGTGTGTGTGCATGGCTGCATGCATTCCTTTGTGCCCAATTTTTCCTGGCTCACATTTCTGACCATTTTCTCCTGTCCTCTTCCCAGGATTCCAACTGTTAGCATTCCAACTACTGAAAGGGCATTCTCTCCCTTCTCATTGGAGGGAATATCTCAGAAAATGTCCTGAATGGACCAACCTGGATGTAGCTCTCCTCTGCTGCCTCTGGGAAGAGTTGTTAAGGAATTCTTCAACTGGAAAACTATTCTCATAGGATGTCCTCTTTCCCAGGAAGCTGAGTTGGGACTGGGACTATAAAGGAATTTACTTCTTTACAATAACAAATCCCACAGACGCCAAAACGTGAATCTGATAGGATCCACACTCTTTCCCAGGAAGCTGGTCCTTATAAGGATTGGGAATAGGATTGGGACAAAGCAGGCTTTCCCTCTTCCAATAACAGACTACACCTCATAGGGAAAGACCACTGTCTTTATAGGATCTTACTATGGCCAAGCCATAGGCTCCACCTTACTGTAACTAGGCTACATAGGAAAGACCACTGAGTTTTTATGATCTTACTATGGCCAGGCCATCGGCTACACCTTACTGTTTATTCTTCATGTAAATGAAAGGACATGCTGTTTATTCTTCATGTAAATGAAAGGACATGCCACTGTCACATCGAAGCTCAATACTTTCAGCCAAGGATCTTTGTCCTTTTTTAAACTTGGATTGGAAGCCCTGGTCACGAGAGAGGATGGAGGGGTGAAGAGGTGAGGAAACGAGACTGGGATACGGTGTGCTTGTAGGGACACAGAACGGAATGCGCTTTTTTAGAAACAATGTTTTTCCCCTCACAGCTCTGAATAGGGAACATATCAAATACCAATAAGCTGCCAACAAAGGGTTAAAACAGTGGCGTTGTTAAGCAGGGTGAATTCTGTGAAATATAGCATTTGTATTTTTTTTTATTGTAAATAGTATGATTTTTTTTTTGATTCCTTTAGTTTTTATTGTTTATTGTATGTTTTTATTGTATAAACTGGTATTTTGTCAACAGCCCTTTCATACCAACTGTGAACAGGTTATTTCTTTCCGTTTCTGATATAAAATGATTTTGATATGTTTTTATGTTAATTGGTGGTCACCACACTGCTTCTGAAATGGCACTCTTCCCTACATAGTGCACGACTTTATAGGGCGCTGGTCGTACGTAGTGCACTATGTAGAGAATAGGGTACCTTTTTGGATGCATCCTCTGTTTACTGTCTCTGTAGGAAGAATCCACCTCTTAGTATCGGGCGATCTGATTGGTTCGTTCAAACAGGAAATGGTCTTAGAAGATCAACCACTGGAACAGTACGTTATTTGAATGTCTCTTATTGTTTTTAAGTTGTTTTGTTTGTATACTTTATACGTAATTAAATGTTTTTAACATATTTGTGTGTGTATTTGCTTATCTGATGTTTTACCTAGTGGTTATGCTGCACTTGTGCTTTTCAGTGGAGAAATCTAATATAAATCATTGAAACATACCTCTTTCTATTATTCAACACAATTATAATGTACTACAGACATGCAATCAGCACCATACAAAGACCTAAATATATCGACAATTTCCAAAGAATCACTTTCCTGTCGTAATACCACTCATACATGATCCACCTAATAAATATGAAGTAGAATAGCACTCATACATGATACACCTAATAAATATGAAGTAGAATAGCACTCATACATGATCCACCTAATAAATATGAAGTAGAATAGCACTCATACATGATACATCTAATCCAATAAATATCAACTCCAAAGTAGCTTGAGTTTTAGGGTTGCAAAATTCCCAGGTTTCCCAGAAATCCTGGTTGGATGATTCCCAGATTCTCTGTTTATTCCCTCCTGATTCCAGGGAACTTCCAACTGGGATTTCAGGAACATTTTGTGAAAGTTACCGAAAATGTGCAACCCTTCATTGAGTTCAAACAGTTAATCACATAACCTTTTAGAGATACTAAAGTATAACCCATTATTATCCAGTTAATCACATAACCTTTTAGAGATACTAAAGTATAACCCATTATTATTCTTGTATAAAAGCATATGTGGCTAAAAGCACCATTCAGTATTATTCACCCAGGGAGAGTTGGAAGCAGCAAAATACAAACGTTTAATTCTCAAAACCTCCAGTAGAGAGCGCCATATCATAAATCTCTCCCATTCCCCACATACTGTATCAGCCATCCATCCAGACATCTCTCCCATTCCCCACATACTGTATCATCCATCCAGACATCTCTCCCATTCCCCACATACTGTATCATCCATCCAGACATCTCTCCCATTCCCCACATACTGTATCATCCATCCAGACATCTCTCACTCTGCTAGTATCCTATGTTTAGGTGTGGCAGTCTCCATCCCTCTCTGCTGCTGAGTTCATATGTGGCAGTAGGCTATGTGGTCGTTTGAGACAATTCTGATCAATCAATCAGTTCTAGTGAACCCTTGTTACTATGGCTGTGTTTACACAGGCAGCCCAATTCGGGTCTTTTGCCCAATTATTGGTAAAAGACCCTGATCTGATTGGTTAGAAGACCAATTAGTGGAAATAGATCAGAATTAGGCTGCCTGTGTAAACGCAGCCTATGAGGGGCTCGCTGTATTCCATTGCCTTCCATATCAGAAGCTTGATTCTGTATCTTCTGTAGCATTGATCAAAATGATCATTGAAGTCTATCAAGTCATTACAGTCGGAGGATTCCACTTCATATACATACACAACTTCTACACCTATTATGCATATATATATTTTCTAAATCCACAAGTCCGTTGTCTTATTTACTTTAAAACTAACAGATTGCGTCCCAAATGGCACTCTATTCACAATATAGTGCGCTAGTTTTGACCAGAGCCCTAAGGGGGAATCTGATGCCATTTGGGATAGAATCCTTAAAACGGATGACGTTCCATTTGTGTATGTCTTTTCGCGCCCAAAACACTATTTCAGTATAGTTTAGTTCTGTTCAGGTTTGGCTGAGTTGAGTTCAGCGTTGTTGAGTAAAGCATTGTTCAGTTGTTTGAACTTAAACTTAGCTGTTCCGTTGTTGTACTAAAAATGATTTATTATTCAGTTGAGTTAAGTCGAGTTCTGTCCCATTGCAGACACTATTCAAGCTGCGTTCAGAGTTGAGGTGTTTTGAGTTGCACCAAAGTTCTGATTTCAGATCCATTGAGTCCAGTTCAGTTTAGCACAGTAACTTTTTCTGCTCAGTTCTGTTGCTTAGAGTTCAGTTCTGTTGCTTAGAGTTCAGTCCTGTTGCTTAGAGTTCAGTCCTGTTGCTTAGAGTTCAGTTCTGTTGCTTAGAGTTCAGTCCTGTTGCTTAGAGTTCAGTTCTGTTGCTTAGAGTTCAGTCCTGTTGCTTAGAGTTCAGTCCTGTTGCTTAGAGTTCAGTCCTGTTGCTTAGAGTTCAGTCCTGTTGCTTAGAGTTCAGTCCTGTTGCTTAGAGTTCAGTCCTGTTGCTTAGAGTTCAGTTCTGTTGCTTAGAGTTCAGTCCTGTTGCTTAGAGTTCAGTCCTGTTGCTTAGAGTTCAGTTCTGTTGCTTAGAGTTCAGTCCTGTTGCTTAGAGTTCAGTCCTGTTGCTTATAGTTCAGTCCTGTTGCTTAGAGTTCAGTCCTGTTGCTTAGAGTTCAGTCCTGTTGCTTAGAGTTCAGTCCTGTTGCTTAGAGTTCAGTCCTGTTGCTTATAGTTCAGTCCTGTTGCTTAGAGTTCAGTCCTGTTGCTTAGAGTTCAGTCCTGTTGCTTAGAGTTCAGTCCTGTTGCTTATAGTTCAGTTCTGTTTCTATTCTGTTGCATTGAGTTCCGTTCATCTCCACCAAAGCGTTCTATGGCCCTGCTGTGTCAGAGTGTGTGTGTGAGCGTTTCATTTCAGCTACCTGTGTGAGTCTCTCCCTGCTCAGTTCCCGTTATTCAGCATCCCCAGCAGTTTCCCTGCGTCCATGCCCTGTTGCTGGGCCATCTTGGCCACATCAAACCCCATGTGTTTCAGGAACTGGATCACGCTCATTTCCTGTCCGGTGATCTGATCCCGTATAGTGGGACAGGTGGGATTACAGTGAGGCCAGGGGCAGCTGTCAATCAGACGCAGAGGACAGCGCCTCGGAGGCGAAGCTGGGGGCAGAACCTTGTTGGGGGTGGGGTTAGGATTGTTGCTATGGGTGTCGTTGTTGGAGGATCTTTGGTGGAGGTTGTTGTCGTGGAGACCACGGTCCCAGCAGTGTAGGGCTCTGGGGAGGGAGGTTCCTTTGACTTGGATGTCCATCCAGTAACTATGGTAACGGGGAGGAGCGGAAAGGAGGTTAGAAATGGGAGAGGTACTCGGTCAAGTCACTCATTTTTTTGCAAAGCTCCAAATTAAGGTTATGATATGTCTAATCTAAAACCCAGTTATGATATGTCTAATCTAAAACCCAGTTATGATATGTCTAATCTAAGACCCAGTTATGATATGTCTAATCTAAAACCCAGTTATGATATGTCTAATCTGAGACCCAGTTATGATATGTCTAATCTGAGACCCAGTTATGATATGTCTAATCTAAGACCCAGTTATGATATGTCTAAGCTAAGACCCAGTTATGATATGTCTAATCTGAGACCCAGTTATGATATGTCTAATCTGAGACCCAGTTATGATATGTCTAATCTAAGAGGAAGTTATGGTATGTCTAATCTAAGACCCAGTTATGATATGTCTAATCTAAGACCCAGTTATGATATGTCTAATCTGAGACCCAGTTATGATATGTCTAATCTAAGAGGAAGTTATGGTATGTCTAATCTAAGACCCAGTTATGATATGTCTAATCTGAGACCCAGTTATGATATGTCTAATCTAAGAGTAAATTATGGTATGTCTAATCTAAAACCCAGTTATGATATGTCTAATCTAAGACCCAGTTATGATATGTCTAATCTAAGACCCAGTTATGATATGTCTAATCTGAGACCCAGTTATGATATGTCTAATCTAAGACCCAGTTATGATATGTCTAATCTAAAACCCAGTTATGATATGTCTAATCTGAGACCCAGTTATGATATGTCTAATCTGAGGAGAAATGATGATCAGTGACTGTTCACTCACTTCCTGGTGATGACCTCATGGGATAGGCAGGCTGGAGCAAACAGGGCCCTGGCAGTCAGAACAGACAGATCAATCAACATGATCAGAGGAGAGTTAACATTCCACATAACATAAAACATTAACATTCTTTAGCGAATAAAACAGGAAGTTATGGTATGTGTGTGTGTTTGTACATTATTGTGTGTGTGTGTGTGTGTCTCTGTGTGTACTATCCAATGTGTGTGTGTGTGTGTGTCTTACGGGACGTCTTTGAGTGTGTTCCTCAGCTTATTGCCCAGATTCTGTATGTATCTCCATTGTCCCTCGTGGACCGGATGACCAGTCAGGTGGATGTTATCTACTGTTAACTGGGCCTCATCAAATAACCACTGGACCACAAACACTGGACCTAGAGAGAGAGAGAGAGAGAGGGGGGGGGGGGGGGGGGGGCATCTACTGTTAACTGGGCCTCATCAAATAACCACTGCACCACAAACACTGGACCTAGAGAGGGGGGGGGGGGGGGGGGGGGCGGCATCTACTGTTAACTGGGCCTCATCAAATAACCACTGCACCACAAACACTGGACCTAGAGAGAGAGAGGAGGGGGGGGGGTCTACTGTTAACTGGGCCTCGTCAAATAACCACTGCACCACAAACACTGGACCTAGAGAGAGAAAGAGGGGGGGGGGGGGGGGGGTGGCGTCTACTGTTAACTGGGCCTCATCAAATAACACTGCACCTGAAGAGAAAGAGAGAGTGCTAGAGAGAGAGAGAGAGAGTGCTAGAGAGAGAGAGAAAGAGTGCTAGAGAGAGAGAGAGAGTGTGAGTGAGAGAGGGAGAGACACACAGAAGAAGAGAGAGAGAGAGAGGGAAGAGACAGTGCTAGAGAGAGAGAGAGAGAGAGAGAGACACACACACAGAGAGAGAGGGGGAAGAGAGAGAGAGCGAAAGAGAAGAGAGACACACACAGAGAGAGAGGGGGAAGAGAGAGAGGAAGAAAGAGAGAGAGAGAGAAAGAGAAGAGAGAGAGAGAGTACTAGAAACACTCTTACTCTTGAGCGTGGGGTAGACTTTATATCCGAAGAAGCAGTTCCACTCCTCTCCTATGTGAGTCTGTCTGCAGCTCTCTGGCACCACACTACCCCAGTACCTAGACAGGAAACAGGAAGTATAGTCACCGTTGTCACTCGTATGGTCACTCGTTGTCTCTCCCTCTACCTCCCTCCATCTCTCCCCCTTCCACCCTCCTTCCACCCTCTCTCCCTCCCTCCCTCCTCTCTCCCCTCCCTCCTTCCCTCCTCTCTCCCCTCCCTCCCTCCTCTCTGCCCTCCCTCTTCTCTCTCTCACCTGATTCCTCTCCTGATAGCCTCAGTAGGGTCACAGCTGATGGTGCTGTGACAGTCTGTAGATCTGTACTGCTTGTTATCCAGGAACCAGCCAGAGTCAGCCAGACCCCGGACCTGAATCTCCCCGTGTCCCCGGGACTCCAGGTGCTCCGCCACACGGTCCACGTTCAGTAGTACACCTGTACCCCCCGCACTGCAGGGGAGAGGGAGGGGGGAGAGAAAGGAAAGGGAGAGAGTGTAAAAAGCATTCAGTAACCCAGAGAGGGGGAAATAAGGAGAGTTGGAGAGGTCCAGATTGAGGGAGAAACAGACGGATGTCCAAACAAGTAAGTAAAGTTAAAAGGTTTGAGACTGTGGTGATTTTATCAGACACACACAGTGTCCTGACCTGCTCCCAGCCAGTAGCAGGACCTTAGCGCTGTCCAGTCCTTTAGTAAGCAGCTCATTAACCACCTCCTTAATGATCACTGAGCCCATGAACGCATAGTCACCTGCACAGAGACAAACATGAAGACAGGCGCAGTAGACACATTGATTGATAGCTTGTTATACAACCGGTGGGTCTAATCCTGAATGCTGATTGGTTAAAACCGCATTCCAGCCTGTGTCTATTCCACCAGCTAAATCTATGATGTTGAAATGTCTATTTACTCTGTTCCATCTGACTGTGCAATCCACGGTCTCATCAGCCCAGCCAGGCAATTTATATACTTCATCTCCACTATAAAAAGCATCTAGAGATTATCTCACATTTCTTTTAGACTAACATTTAGTTTTCAACAACAGAGATGTGTATAAACCTTGCTGTCTGTCTCTCTGACATTTGCAACATTGTTTAAATATTGAAATTCGATCTCCAGCTGTCCCAACGATTCAGGATGAGACAGACAGGAAGTTTTTCTCAGCCAGTCGAAATAATGAATCAGCATCTTTTTTGGTGTATACATTGGGGAGAACAAGAATTTGATACACTGCCGATTTTGCAGGTTTTCCTACGTACAAAGCATGTAGAGGTCTGTAATTTTGTATCATAGGTACACTTCAACTGTGAGAGACGGAATCTAAAACAAAAATCCAGAAAATCACATTGTATGATTTTTAAGTAATTAATTTGCATTACTTAAAAATCATACAATGTGATTTTCTGTATTTTTGCAGGAAAACCTGCAAAATCGGCAGGGTATTAAATACTTGTTCTCCCCACTGTTTATAACAAAGAAATCAGTTGAAACAAAGTGCAGCTAGCTTGCAGTCTTTCCAGTTCCAGTTTGAAGTGATTGTGTCAGCTGTGTTTTTGGCTAGCTCCTCTGAACAACAGTGTCCTGGCGAGAGAGCACATTTTCTATGCCAGGTGAAATCGCGCCTCATTAGCTCATTGTTGTGGAAGTATCCAAATAAATGTAGTTGGCCAGCTAGCAAGCTGGATCAGAACGTTACCAGCCAGTATGGCAATAGAACATTTAGAACCCTGGGTCTCGTCTCTGGCAACCAAACTGATAGAACGAACGAATGGGTCTCGTCTCTGGCAACCGAACTGACAGGCATTATCAGGAATTATCACTTAAATGTCTTGAATTATTTGAAATAAAATGCACAGTGTTTTTCCAAAGAGGCATCCTATTCCCTATAGAGTGCACTATCTACTGAACCGATGTTTCCTACTTTGGTCAGTCTTGGCTGAGGCTCCACTCCAGGCATCACTAGAGCAGTATGGGATGAACCTAGAGAGAGAGGAGAGAGAGATCTTCATGCTTTGTTGATTTCCAAAACGCTTTTGACTCAATTTGGCATGAGGGTCTGCTATACAAATGGGTGGAAAGTGATGTTGGGGGGAAAAACATACGACATTATAAAATCCATGTACACAAACAACAAGTCTGGGGTTAAAATTGGCAAAAGAAAACACACATTTCTTCCCACAGGGCCGTGGGGTGAGACAGGGATGCAGCTTAAGCCCCACCCTCTTCAACATATATATCAACGAATTGGCGCGGGCACTAGAAAGGTCAGCAGCACCCGGCCTCACCCTATTAGAATCTGAAGTCAAATATCTACTGTTTGCTGATGATCTGCTGCTTCTGTCCCCAACCAAGGAGGGCCTAACGCAGCACCTAGATATTCTGCACAGATTCTGTCAGACCTGGGCCCTGACAGTAAATCTCAGTAAGACAAAAATAATGGTGTTCCAAAAAAGGTCCAGGAACAAAAATACAAATTCCATCTAGACACCGTTGTCCTAGAGCACACAAAAACACTTCAGCGCCACAGGTAACTTCCACAAAGCTGTCCACAAAGCTGTGAACAATCTGAGAGACAAGGTAAGAAGGGCCTTCTATGCCATCAAAAGGAACATAAATGTCAACATACCAATTAGGATTTGGCTAAAAATACTTGAATCAGTCATAGAGCCCATTGCCCTTTATGGTTGTGAGGTCTGGGGTCCGCTCACCAACCAAGACTTCACAAAATGAGACAAACATCAAATGGAGACTCTGCATTCAGAATTCTGCAAACATATCCTCCATGCACAACGTAAAACACCAAATAATGCATGCAGAGCAGAATTAGGCCGATACCCGCTAATTATCAAAATCCAGAAAAGAGCTGTTAAATTCTACAACCACCTAAAAGGAAGCGATTCCCAAACCTTCCATAACAAAGCCATCACCTACAGAGAGATGAACCTGGAGAAGAGTCCCCTAAGCAAGCTGGTCCTGGGGCTCTGTTCACAAACACACCCCACAGAGCCCCAGGACAGCAGCACAATTAGACCCAACCAAATCATGAGAAAACAAAAAGATAATTACTTGACATGTTGGAAAGAATTTTGTTTAAAAACAGAGCAAACTAGAATGCTATTTGGCCCTAAACAGAGAGTACACAGTGGCAGAATACCTGACCCAAACTTAAGAAAAGCTTTGACTATGTACAGACTCAGTGAGCATAGCATTGCTATTGAGAAAGGCCGCAGTAGGCAGACATGGCTCTCAAGAGAAGACAGGCTATGTGCTCACTGCCCACAAAATGAGGTGGAAACTGAGCTGCACTTCCTAACCTCCTGTCCAATGTATGACCATATTAGAGAGACATATTTCCCTCAGATTACACAGACCCACAAATAATTTTTTAAACTATTTTGATAAACTCTCATATCTACTGGGTGAATTTCCACAGTGTGCCGTCACAGCAGCAAGATGTGTGACCTGTTGCCACGAGAAAAGGGCAACCAGGGAAGAACAAACACCATTGTAAAAACAACCCATATTTATGCTTATTTATTTTCCCTTTTGTACTTTAACTATTTGCACATCGTTACAACACTGTATATAAATATAATATGACATTTTAAATGTCTTTATTCGTTTGGAACTCATTTTTATTGTTTATTATCTTTAAAAAATATATATTTCACCTTTATTTAACCAGGTGGCCAGTTGAGAACACCTTTATTTAACCAGGTGACCAGTTGAGAACACCTTTATTTAACCAGGTGGCCAGTTGAGAACACCTTTATTTAACCAGGTGGCCAGTTGAGAACACCTTTATTTAACCAGGTAGGCTAGTTGAGAACACCTTTATTTAACCAGGCGGCCAGTTGAGAACACCTTTATTTAACCAGGTGGCTAGTTGAGAACACCTTTATTTAACCAGGTGGCCAGTTGAGAACACCTTTATTTAACCAGGTGGACTAGTGGAGAACACCTTTATTTAACCAGGTGGACTAGTGGAGAACACCTTTATTTAACCAGGTAGGCTAGTTGAGAACACCTTTATTTAACCAGGTGGCCAGTTGAGAACACCTTTATTTAACCAGGTGGCCAGTTGAGAACACCTTTATTTAACCAGGTGGCCAGTTGAGAACACCTTTATTTAACCAGGTGGCTAGATGAGAACACCTTTATTTAACCAGGTGGCCAGTTGAGAACACCTTTATTTAACCAGGTGGCCAGTTGAGAACACCTTTATTTAACCAGGTAGGCTAGTTGAGAACACCTTTATTTAACCAGGCGGCCAGTTGAGAACACCTTTATTTAACCAGGTGGCTAGTTGAGAACACCTTTATTTAACCAGGTGGCCAGTTGAGAACACCTTTATTTAACCAGGTGGACTAGTGGAGAACACCTTTATTTAACCAGGTGGACTAGTGGAGAACACCTTTATTTAACCAGGTAGGCTAGTTGAGAACACCTTTATTTAACCAGGTGGCCAGTTGAGAACACCTTTATTTAACCAGGTGGCCAGTTGAGAACACCTTTATTTAACCAGGTGGCCAGTTGAGAACACCTTTATTTAACCAGGTAGGCTAGTTGAGAACAAGTTCTCATTTACATCTGCGACCTGGCAAAGATAAAGCAAAGCAGTGCGACACAAACAACAACAGAGTTACACATGGAATAAACAAACATACAGTCAATAATACAATAGAAAAAGTCTATATACAGTGAGTGCAAATGAGGTGAGATAAGGGAGGAAAGGCAATAAATAGGCCATGGTGGCAAAGTAATTACAATTGAATGATTGAATTATCTAATTATCGACAGACAGACAGACAGACAGACAGACAGACAGTCCTCAGGGGGAGACAGACAGACAGACAGAGTGTTCCAGTCAGAGGGAGACAGACAGACAGACAGACAGACAGACAGACAGACAGACAGACAGACAGACAGACAGAGTCCTCAGGGGGAGACAGACAGACAGACAGACAGAGTTAGAAAACCATAACACACAGAGACTCAGAGTGTTCCAGTCAGAGGGAGGAAGAGGTTGTTTGGTAAAGAGCTGCAGCACAACTTTACTGACTCACACTGACAAGAGAAAACACCAACCGTTTCATACACAAACACCATAAACAAACACACATATGCAAGAAGGGAGAGAAGAGCAATAGGAGAGAAGAGCGATAGGAGAGAAGAGCGATAGGAGAGAAGAGCGATAGGAGAGAAGAGCGATAGGAGAGAAGGGCGATAGGAGAGAAGGGCGATAGGAGAGAAGGGCGATAGGAGAGAAAGCGACAGGAGAGAAGAGCGACAGGAGAGAGAGAGCGACAGGAGAGAAGAGCGATAGGAGAGAAGAGCGATAGGAGAGAAGAGCGATAGGAGGGAAGAGCGATAGGAGAGAAGAGCGATAGGAGAGAAGAGCGATAGGAGAGAAGAGCGATAGGAGAGAGAGCGATAGGAGAGAGAGCGATAGGAGAGAGAGCGATAGGAGAGAAGAGCGACAGGAGAGAGAGCGATAGGAGAGAAGAGCGATAGGAGAGAAGAGCGATAGGAGAGAGAGCGACAGGAGAGAGAGCGACAGGAGAGAAGAGCGATAGGAGAGAAGAGCGATAGGAGAGAAGAGCGATAGGAGAGAAGAGCGATAGGAGGGAAGAGCGATAGGAGAGAAGAGCGATAGGAGAGAGAGCGATAGGAGAGAAGAGCGATAGGAGAGAAGAGCGATAGGAGAGAGAGCGATAGGAGGGAAGAGCGATAGGAGGGAAGAGCGATAGGAGAGAGAGCGATAGGAGACAGAGCGATAGGAGGGAAGAGCGATAGGAGGGAAGAGCGATAGGAGAGAGAGAGCGATAGGAGACAGAGCGATAGGAGACAGAGCGATAGGAGAGAGAGAGCGATAGGAGAGAGAGCGATAGGAGACAGAGCGATAGGAGGGAAGAGCGATAGGAGAGAGAGCGATAGGAGAGAGAGCGATAGGAGAGAAGAGCGATAGGAGAGAAGAGCGATAGGAGGGAAGAGCGATAGGAGGGAAGAGCGATAGGAGGGAAGAGCGATAGGAGGGAAGAGCGATAGGAGACAGAGCGATAGGAAACAGAGCGATAGGAGACAGAGCGATAGGAGACAGAGCGATAGGAGAGAAGAGCGATAGGAGAGAAGGGCGATAGGAGAGAAGAGCGATAGGAGGGAAGAGCGATAGGAGAGAGAGCGATAGGAGAGAAGAGCGATAGGAGGGAAGAGCGATAGGAGAGAGAGCGATAGGAGAGAGCGATAGGAGAGAGAGCGATAGGAGAGAGAGCGATAGGAGAGAGAGAGTGATAGGAGACAGAGCGATAGGAGAGAGAGAGCGATAGGAGACAGAGCGATAGGAGACAGAGCGATAGGAGACAGAGCGATAGGAGACAGAGCGATAGGAGAGAGAGCGATAGGAGAGAGAGCGATAGGAGAGAGAGAGTGATAGGAGAGAGAGTGATATGAGAGAAGAGCGATAGGAGAGAAGAGCGATAGGAGAGAAGAGCGATTGGAGGGAAGAGCGATAGGAGGGAAGAGCGATAGGAGACAGAGCGATAGAAGAGAGAGAGCGATAGGAGACAGAGCGATAGGAGGGAAGAGCGATAGGAGAGAGAGCGATAGGAGAGAGAGAGCGATAGGAGACAGAGCGATAGGAGACAGAGCGATAGGAGACAGAGCGATAGGAGGGAAGAGCGATAGGAGAGAGAGAGCGATAGGAGAGAGAGCGATAGGAGAGAAGAGCGATAGGAGAGAAGAGCGATAGGAGGGAAGAGCGATAGGAGGGAAGAGCGATAGGAGGGAAGAGCGATAGGAGACAGAGCGATAGGAGACAGAGCGATAGGAGACAGAGCGATAGGAGGGAAGAGCGATAGGAGAGAGAGAGCGATAGGAGACAGAGCGATAGGAGAGAGAGCGATAGGAGAGAAGAGCGATAGGAGAGAAGAGCGATAGGAGAGAAGAGCGATAGGAGAGAAGGGCGATAGGAGAGAAGGGCGATAGGAGAGAAGAGCGATAGGAGGGAAGAGCGATAGGAGGGAAGAGCGATAGGAGGGAAGAGCGATAGGAGGGAAGAGCGATAGGAGAGAGAGAGCGATAGGAGGGAAGAGCGATAGGAGAGAGAGAGCGATAGGAGAGACAGAGCGATAGGAGACAGAGCGATAGGAGACAGAGCGATAGGAGGGAAGAGCGATAGGAGGGAAGAGCGATAGGAGAGAGAGAGCGATGGAGAGAGAGAGCGATAGGAGACAGAGCGATAGGAGACAGAGCGATAGGAGAGAGAGCGATAGGAGAGAGAGCGATAGGAGAGAGAGCGATAGGAGAGAGAGCGATAGGAGAGAAGAGCGATAGGAGAGAAGAGCGATAGGAGAGAAGAGCGATAGGAGAGAAGAGCGATAGGAGGGAAGAGCGATAGGAGGGAAGAGCGATAGGAGAGAGAGCGATAGGAGACAGCGAGCGATAGGAGAGAGAGAGCGATAGGAGAGAGCGATAGGAGAGAGAGCGATAGGAGAGAAGAGTGACAGGAGAGAGAGCGATAGGAGAGAAGAGAGATAGGAGAGAGAGCGATAGGAGAGCGATAGGAGGGAAGAGCGATAGGAGGGAAGAGCGATAGGAGAGAAGAGCGATAGGAGGGAATAGCGATAGAAGGGAAGAGCGATAGGAGGGAAGAGCGATAGGAGAGAAGGGCGATAGGAGAGAAGGGCGATAGGAGAGAAGGGCGATAGGAGAGATAGGCGATAGGAGAGAAGGGCGATAGGAGAGAAGGGCGATAGGAGAGGAGAGCGATAGGAGAGAGACAGCGATAGGAGAGCGATAGGAGGGAAGGGCGATAGGAGAGAAGAGCGATAGGAGAGAGAGCGATAGGAGAGAAGAGCGATAGGAGAGAAGGGCGATAGGAGAGAGAGCGATAGGAGAGAGAGAGCGATAGGAGAGAGACAGCGATATGAGAGCGATAGGAGAGAAGGGCGATAGGAGAGAAGAGCGATAGGAGAGAGAGAGCGATAGGAGAGAGAGAGCGATAGGAGAGAGAGCGATAGGAGAGAAGAGCGATAGGAGAGAGAGAGCGATAGGAGAGAGAGCGATAGGAGAGAGAGAGCGATAGGAGAGAAGTGCGATAGGAGAGAAGTGCGATAGGAGAGAAGAGCGATAGGAGACAGAGCGATAGGAGAGAAGAGCGATAGGAGAGAAGAGCGATAGGAGAGAGGGCGATAGGAGAGAGAGCGATAGGAGAGAAGAGCGATAGGAGAGAGAGCGATAGGAGAGAAGAGCGATAGGAGAGAAGAGCGATAGGAGAGAAGAGCGATAGAGGAGAGAGAAGACTGAAAAGAAGGAGTCAAATAACGAAGAGAAAAGAGGATGGAGTTCTTACACCATGTTGGCATTCCACCAATAGGGGTTCTCCTCTGGCTGAGGAGACAGAATACCTGTACCTGGAGACAGAGAACCACAGAGAGGGGATAAAGACCCATGGAAATGAAGAGAGGGGGATAAAGGCCCATGGAAATGAAGAGAGGGAGATAAAGACCCATGGAAATGAAGAGAGGGAGATAAAGACCCATGGAAATGAAGAGAGGGAGATAAAGACCCATGGAAATGAAGAGAGAGAGATAAAGACCCATGGAAATGAAGAGAGGGAGATAAAGACCCATGGAAATGAAGAGAGAGAGGGGGATAAAGACCCATGGAAATGAAGAGAGCGAGGGGGATAAAGACCCATGGAAATGAAGAGAGAGAGATAAAGACCCATGGAAATGAAGAGAGGGGATAAAGACCCATGGAAATGAAGAGAGTGAGATAAAGACCCATGGAAATGGAGAGGGGGATAAAGACACATGGAAATGAAGAGAGAGGGATAAAGACCCATGGAAATGAAGAGAGAGGGATAAAGACCCATGGAAATGAAGAGAGAGGGATAAAGACCCATGGAAATGAAGAGAGAGAGAGAGAGAGAGAGAGACAGAGAGAGGAGAGAAGAAAGGAGAGAAGAAAGAGGTACTTGTGAGTGTGAGATTAATTTTGATAACTAAAACAGACAGACTGACTGAGTTCTAC
>NC_092159.1:8763287-8793287 GCF_045791955.1 Oncorhynchus clarkii lewisi | reverse complement strand
GGGACGCCAGGTTGAACATTTATAAATGAAACAGGAGAGAGTAGAGAGGGACGCCAGGTTGAACATTTATAAATGAAACAGGAGAGAGTAGAGAGGGGTGCCAGGTTGGGTTCAAGAAGTGCAAACAAATCAACGTCAGAAGCTTCATTTGTGATTAAGAAACACAGGGAGAGTAAATTCCTCACATCCTCAGACACATTGTTCTTAATAACTCCCCGTGGCTGTGGAGAAATACCCCCCCCCCCTCCCTCCCCCCTATGGGTTTTTACACACACATGCCTATGACCGCGAGAGAAGTGTCGCCTTAGCAGCAGTGATCCACTATACATATAGCCACGCTAGCTTCATCCTCGTGTGTGTTAGCAAGCATGCTAGGTACTGCTAGGTATCAACAGCTAATCCAGTCCGGGCTGGAAGTTATAGTGAGGTTCAATTGGTCAACAGAGATGCAATTGCAATGTTGTGGAGTATTTGGATAAAGTTCAGTGTGCTGGATGGATCTCTGCAGTAACTCTCGAGGGCAGACTGTGTGGTTGAGAGAGGGTTGGGTCCTTCGTGAGAAATTAGCAATTTGTGGTTGGAGGGATAAGCGCCGGTTGTAATTTTCTCTACTGGTTGTCAGATAGAGCAGGCGTGCCCAGAGCGTGTCTGCCTGGCCTTGCATGGCCTCGCACGTGAGGGTCTATTGAGAGGTCTCTTGTGGTTTGGGATGCTGCTGACACACACAGTCACATCGATGGAGAGAGGAGACACTCACAATTGCTGTTGTGCTAATTCTCTCCCCCTCTCTATGTAAAGCGATGTGGGTCTGAGGTCTTTATTTGGGATAGAGTAGGATCACGAGAGGTTCCGTTGTGATGAATCAACTGAATCTCGCTCTCTTTCTGGTTCTCTCCCGTTGATTCATAATGGAATAGTCATGTTAAAGATGAATAACACTGTGTTCATAGAGCCTATTCCATTCTTCAACCTTCAGTTGACTTGTGAGCTTGTTCTCACACTGGAGAAGACAAAATACAACTGGCAAAAGGCAGTCTTTCTGTCTCAACACCTGGCAACCATGGTGTGAAACAACATAAGGATTTCAAAGCACTACTTCACAAAGTCAATTATCACAGTTATTTGACCAAAACATTGGAATTTCACACTGAGGATAAACCCTGTTTTCTTCCCGTGAAGAAATCGGCCCATGTTTGTTCCATTGGTCACTATCAACCTATAACTGTCATGGCGCTTTCCTGCAGGGCACCTGTCGCGGCTGGAAGTGGATCTGAGAGGACAACAGGGCTTCCGCTTCGTGGAATGTTTTTACTTTCACAGTCTTTCATCACAATCATCCATTAGCGTCGCTACATTCCGTTCTAATATAGCGTCCCCTCCTCAATTTCACGTCTCTCTCCAAATGCGCAATATCATGACGCACGGTCTAGAAAACCATTTGGATAAAGCCAAAGGCAACAAGGATAGTAGCCTACAAGAGGATGAGATTTGTCCCTATAGACTCTGATCCGAAGTCGGTCTTGCGTTTTCCCTTCAAAACGGTTGAGGTTATATGGGTTTGGGGAGGGTAAGCTGATCCTAGACCTGTGACGCAAATAAACGCCACTAAATAAACAACCAAACAACCACCACCAAAGCTATACATTGCCTGTCGCCTGCTGTACATGAAAAACATTATTTTCACTGTGGCCTCGCGTGCTCTCCTTCCGCAAAATTCATTTTGTCAAATGTTCCATTGATGAAAGGCATCTGAAATCGCGGTCCGGGCTCCCTCTCTCTCTCGGGCTCCGACATAGATCTCAGAAAGCGCCCGTCCTCTGATCTTGTCATTTTTTATCCATTTCGGTCACATTCGGATTGACATGAAGGGCAGGAGAAGTTGTTGTTGTGGTGGTGATAGATGGATTTCACTCAACCATTGAGAGTTTGATAGACAACTGGAAACGTGTCAAAGTCAAAACGCACAACAAAAGTATGTGATTGTCATGTGAGTTTAGGCTACTTGTGAAATGTTGAAAAGTGAGGTTTAGGGCGACTTTAATTCGGGCCAATTCAGAACTTAAACGTCGAACTTGAAAGTCTTCCACTTACCCCGCTGGGGATCCATCGTTACACGTCGCAGAGGAATTGTCCAAGAAGTGCAGCCTCATGTCCTGGTCCAGCTTCTGCGCCGAGCACGGGTACAGCGACTGCGCCAGGTTTTTAATTTGGGTCATGAAGTTGTCCATGTTCCCCTCGACAGCGGTGAAGTCTAGCGGGAAGCTTTCACCGGCTCCGGTCCCCTCTACTACCCGGTCCCTGTATGTTAACGTTGGGGACGGCATGGCCGAGGCTCTCCGGTGTTGCGCGCGGCTGCCCCGTAGCCTCCTCGCCTCTAGTGCACCAATGTGAAGAAGACCCAACAGTAAAGCGGAACGCAGCAACGCCAGAGTCCCTAGAGGCCTACTTCTCTCAGTACTTTGGCTCGTCATTTCAAAAACCTTAAAAGGGAAAAACGATTTAATAGTTCCTTGGGGTAAAAACTAAACAAGAGTGCGTCTGGTCTGGGGAGCTAAATGGAAAAGTTGCAGTGGATGAATTGCCTAAGAGAGTAAAATGTAAACAGAGAGAGAAAGAGTTCCACTTGGCATCAGTGTGTTATCGACAGAAGAATCAGGTGTTCCAAAGGTTCTAGAGCTTGACGTGGGCTGTCCGACCACTCCAAAATGCCTCCACACTAGAACACGTAAAACATTTAAATAATTTCAGTGTGGTGCGTCATTCGCCTTCAATTCCATCCATTAGGGGGGAAAAGCAATGCAATTCAAATAAAAAAAATATAGGCTATATTAAACAATTTAAAAAAAAAATAGAAAACAACTTTGAAGTCACTCGAAAAATGTAAAAATGCGGATAAAAATACAAGCTCATTTTAGTGATTCACCAAAAAGTGCT
This sequence comes from Oncorhynchus clarkii lewisi, assembly GCF_045791955.1. Taxonomy (NCBI): domain Eukaryota; kingdom Metazoa; phylum Chordata; class Actinopteri; order Salmoniformes; family Salmonidae; genus Oncorhynchus; species Oncorhynchus clarkii. The sequence continues at coordinate 8,790,353 of NC_092159.1, read as the reverse complement.
TGCATCCCCCTTCTATTTCTTGAGATATCCAACGGTTTTCAACGGTTTTCCCCCAGCGCTGATAAGACAGATGGCATCACTTGCTGCTGCTGTCCTGGTCGAAGTTACATTCATACTACCAGGCAGGCACCAGAGGGGTTTTATTCAAACGTTTCCCCCTTTTTCTTTCCCCCAAACCAATCGTTATCGTGGGCTGGTGCTTTGAGAGGCGTGAGTTTCACACACACATACACGTTTGTTTTACTATCCTTGTGGGGACCAAACAAATGATTCCCATTCAAAATTATATTTTCCCTAACCCTTAATACAACCTTAACCCCTAAACCTGAAATATCAATTTTCCTTGTGGGGACTGGCGAAATGTCCCCAATTGTCCGAATGTTTCTTGTTTTAGTATTCTTGTGAGGACTTCTGGTCCCCACGAGGACAGTAATACCAACAACACTCACACGGCACGCCCCCTCATGTCCAGGTTGTTCCCTTTGGTGTTGTCATGTTGTTGCCTTCGGTCTCTATTTAAGTAGCGTCGTCTCTCTTGTCGTGATGTGTGTTTTGTCCTCTATTTATTTTAGTATTTTTAATCCCAGCCCCCGTCCCCGCAAGAGGCCTTTTGCAAGGCCGTCGTTGTAAATAATAATTTGTTTTTAACTGTATTACCTAGTTAAATAAAGGTTAAATAAATAAAATAAAAACATATTTAGGATGTCAACAAGTGATAATTCATATTTCATGGCGCGATATTTTCGTACTGGGATGCCAGGATTAGGCTTTAATTGGCCATCACATGAGGAAGTTAACACCTTTATAACGTTTATTTCGTAATTGATCTCCCAGGACAGACCCTCCGTTTGTTTATTCAGAAGCCGGACATTTCCCCTGGTTGTGTATTTGTTTTCAACCTCGTGTGGGCGTGGCCTCTTAACCTAAATGATGGTTGTCACACCCAGGAGGAAGGTGACAGCCGGTCGCGCGCTTCTCCCCCATGACCCACACCTTCTCGTCAACAACCCATTCTGTGTCCAGATGGTGAGAAGTGAGTTGACGGATAATGTAGACTGCCCTCCCCTTTCAGACCCCTTAGAGATTTAGGATCAGTCAGGACTGAAAGCCCAACGTCACTTCACCATCTCTCTCTCTTTCTCAAATCAAATTGTATTTGTGACATGGGCCGAATACAACAGGTGTAGTAGACCTTACCGTGAAATGCTTACTTAAAATCCCTTAAAACATTTTATTTTTTATTGTTGGTTAAGTAAGAAAATATTTGCTAACAAAATGAATACAAAATAAAGAAAAAGTTAGACAAAATAACAATAATGAGGGAGTACCGGTACCGGGTCAATGTGTGGGGGTACCGGTACCGAGTCAATGTGTGGGGGTACCGGTACCGAGTCAATGTGTGGGGGTACCGGTACCGAGTCAATGTGTGGGGGTACCGGTACCGAGTCAATGTGTGGGGGTACCGGTACCGGGTCAATGTGTGGGGGTACCGGTACCGAGTCAATGTGTGGGGGTACCGGTACCGGGTCAATGTGTGGGGGTACCGGTACCGAGTCAATGTGTGGGAGTACCGGTACCGAGTCAATGTGTGGGGGTACCGGTACCGAGTCAATGTGTGGGGGTACCGGTACCGAGTCAATGTGTGGGGGTACCGGTACCGAGTCAATGTGTTGGGGTACCGGTACCGAGTCAATGTGTGGGGGTACCGGTACCGGGTCAATGTGTGGGGGTACCGGTACCGGGTCAATGTGTGGGGGTACCGGTACCGAGTCAATGTGTGGGGGTACCGGTACCGAGTCAATGTGTGGGGGTACCGGTACCGAGTCAATGTGTGGGGGTACCGGTACCGAGTCAATGTGAGGGGGTACCGGTACCGAGTCAATGTGTGGGGGTACCGGTACCGAGTCAATGTGTGGGGGTACCGGTACCGAGTCAATGTGTGGGGGTACCGGTACCGAGTCAATGTGTGGGGGTACAGGTTAGTCAAGGTGAGTGTACATAGATAATACACAGGTTAGTCCAGGTAATGGAGGTAATATGTACATGTAGGTAGGGGTAAAGTGACTATACATAGATAATAAACAGGTAATTGAGGTAATATGTACATGGAGGTAGAGGTAAAGTGACTATACATAGATAATACACAGGTTAGTTGAGGTAATGGAGGTAATATGTACATGTAGGTAGGGGTAAAGGGACTATACATAGATAATAAACAGGTTAGTTGAGGTAATTGAGGTAATATGTACATGGAGGTAGAGGTAAAGGGACTATACATAGATAATAAACAGGTAATTGAGGTAATATGTACATGGAGGTAGAGGTAAAGGGACTATACATAGATAATAAACAGGTAATTGAGGTAATATGTACATGGAGGTAGGGGTAAAGTGACTATACATAGATAATAAACAGAGTAGCAGCAGTGTTAAAAAGGGGTGAATGTAAATAGTCCAGGTAGACATCTGATTAACTGTTCAACAGTCTAATGGCTTGGGGGTAGAAGCTGTTAAGGAGCCTTTTGGACCTAGATTTGGCACTCCGGTACCGCTTGCCGTGCGGTAGCAGAGAGAAGGGTGGCTGGAGGCTTTCACCATTTTTAGGGCCTTCCTCTGACACCACCTGGTATAGAGGTCCTGGATGGCAGGAAGCTTTGCCCCAGTGATGTACTGGGCCGTATGCACTACCCTCTGTAGCGTCTTGCGTCAGATGCCAAGCAGTTGCCATACCAACCAGTCAGGATGCTCTCGATGGTGCAGCTGTAGAAATTGAGGATCCGAGGACCCATACCAAATTCTTTCATTCACCGTCTCCCTTCTCTCCTCTTCTGTCAAAGCACCTGCACACTTCCTGACATGGATTTGACATGGATGGACAGTCCCTCTAGGCAATGCTTACACGAATCCTATTATTTAAAATCCTAACATGACGACACTATTTTTTTCCTCTGCTCTGAGACTGCCATCATTGACGTCGTCTGTGGTGACGAGGGGCGTTGTACAAGACAAAGTCATCAGCGAACGGTTCATCTCCAACCGATCAGAGTATCAAAGCCAACGACACATTTTCAAACAGGCGCTTTACCCACGTGTTCTGGCACTGGCCCAACCCATCAGTTTCTGGACCAATCAAACGGACCCGAATGTGTCCGCGTTTGGTGAAGGATCGGGGGGGAGGTACTCAGATCGCGACCAGAGGAAACTAACGTCTGTGGGAGTGGCCTAGCGTTTGTCCTGAGCGAGGTGTCTGGTTGCCAGGCAGTTAAAATCTATGGTGGGGAGAGCACACCTCTAAAGAAGGTGGAGACTCTGGGAAAATCTCCTCCTCTCTCTCCTCACCTTCTCAAAACCTATTGGAGAAGGTCAGAAGGGAGAGCACACCTCTAAAGAAGGTGGAGACTCTGGAAAAATCTCCTCCTCTCTCTCCTCACCTTCTCAAAACCTATTGGAGAAGGTCAGAAGGGAGAGCACACCTCTAAAGAAGGTGGAGACTCTGGGAAAATCTCCTCCTCTCTCTCCTCACCTTCTCAAAACCTATTGGAGAAGGTCAGAAGGGAGAGCCTCTGACTTCCTCATCCAATGGGTTTTGAGGAGGAAACGAGGAGAGAGGACACGAGGAATATGCAATTGAGATTCTCCCTCTACCAGCCACTAGTGTCACCTTTGACCCCCAGACATCAGTTGGGTGTGGGATGTCAACACTGATTTAACTGAACCAGACGGGGCCACGATCGGCGTGCTCACCTTGCAGCACCGCGTCATATCCGTCAAACAGGGACACAGTAGAACCGGGCCACTCAACACCGGTCTGTCCCAATGTCTTGTTTACCGGGAGGAGACGGCAAGAACCGGCAGCCAAGATGCCTGAACGATAAGCAGATAGCTAGGGGATGGGGCAGGAGGTGTGTCTGCGGATGGGGCAGGAGGTGTGTCTGCGGATGGGGCAGGAGGTGTGTCTGGGGATGGGGCAGGAGGTGTGTCTGGGGATGGGGCAGGAGGTGTGTATGGGGATGGGGCAGGAGGTGTGTCTGGGGATGGGGCAGGAGGTGTGTCTGCGGATGGGGCAGGAGGTGTGTCTGGGGATGGGGCAGGAGGTGTGTCTGCGGATGGGGCAGGAGGTGTGTCTGCGGATGGGGCAGGAGGTGTGTCTGCGGATGGGGCAGGAGGTGTGTCTGCGGATGGGGCAGGAGGTGTGTCTGGGGATGGGGCAGGAGGTGTGTCTGCGGGACGGGTGGGTTTGGGTGTCTGCGGGACAGGTGTGTGTGTGGGTGTCTGCGGGACGGGTGTGTGTGTTGGTCTGCGGGACAGGTGTGTGCGGGTATCTGCGGGACAGGTGTGTGTGTGGGTCTGCGGGACAGGTGTGTGTGTGGGTCTGCGGTACAGGTGTGTGTGGGTGTCTGCGGGACAGGTGTGTGTGGGTGTCTGCGGGACAGGTGTGTGTCGGTGTCTGCGGGACAGGTGTATGTGTGGGTCTGCAGGACAGGTGTATGTGTGGGTCTGCAGGACAGGTGTATGTGTTGGTCTGCAGGACAGGTGTATGTGTGGGTCTGCAGGACAGGTGTATGTGTTGGTCTGCGGGACAGGTGTGTGTCGGTGTCTGCGGGACAGGTGTGTGTCGGTGTCTGCGGGACAGGTGTGTGTCGGTGTCTGCGGGACAGGTGTGTGTCGGTGTCTGCGGGACAGGTGTGTGTCGGTGTCTGCGGGACAGGTGTGTGTCGGTGTCTGCGGGACAGGTGTGTGTTGGTCTGCAGGACTTCAAAAGAACCGAACGGGGGTTAATGTATAAAAAAAAAACTACACAGAATATCTGAATGACAGACACTGCTCCCCTCCCTCTCCTTCTCTATTCTCTGGAATACAAGAACGCAGTCTGAATCCAGGCAGCTAACACATGGAGCACGAACAGCAGAGTCTCTGGCACGACTTCCAACGAGTGTGTGGAGAGAGAAACCATTAGAACAATACATAGCCTGTTACAATAGAACGGTAGCAATGAAATAGAGCTCATTCTGTTCTGAGCACTGTTCTAGCTGTTATATCAACTCAGAGAGAAAACACACAACCACCACATACACTGTTCTAGCTGTTGATATCAACTCAGAGAGAAAACACACAACCACATACACTGTTCTAGCTGTTGATATCAACTCAGAGAGAAAACACACAACCACATATTGGCAATGGAGATATTTTAGACTCCTTTATTCATTCGTTTCATGTTTTTGAACTCTTGTAAAACTATTTGAAATGCACACTGGATTCACAACGGGTTTGAATACATTAACATTTCATGTTAATAAAAAGGTAGGGGGAACAGTGTGTTGAGGCGTCCGCTCTGTTCTGTATGTCCCTCTATGGTAGCCGTAGTCATCTGATCACAATCCTCATTTCTTACCTGGAGACAATAAAAACATAATATCAGAGGAAATAACAGTTGGATCTTATAAAACTTTATTGAGACACACAAGTCTTAACAACCATGAAAAATGTCCAAAGAAATGTGTTTCCCTTGATCAGCACTGTAACATGTTGACTTTCAGTCAGAAAAACTACTAGGCATATAACCTGTTATAAACTGTTAATACGCTTGTTAGGCCTATAACCTGTTATACACTGTTAAGAAAGAAGCTTGTTAGGCCTTTAACCTGTTATAAACTGTTTATAAGCTTGTTAGGCCTATAACCTATTATACACTGTTAAGAAAGAAGCTTGCTAGGCCTATAACCCATTATAAACTGTTAAGAAAGAAGCTTGCTAGGCCTATAGCCCATTATACACTGTTAAGAAGGAAGCTTGCTAGGCCTATAACCCATTATACACTGTTAAGAAGGAAACTTGCTTGGCCTATTATAACCCATTATACACTGTTAAGAAGGAAGCTTGCTAGGCCTATTATAACCCATTATACACTGTTAAGAAAGAAGCTTGCTAGGCCTATAACCCATTATACACTGTTAAGAAAGAAGCTTGCTAGGCCTATAACCCATTATAAACTGTTAAGAAAGAAGCTTGCTAGGCCTATAACCCATTATACACTGTTAAGAAGGAAGCTTGCTAGGCCTATAACCCATTATACACTGTTAAGAAGGAAACTTGCTAGGCCTATAACCCATTATACACTGTTAAGAAGGAAGCTTGCTAGGCCTATAACCCATTATACACTGTTAAGAAGGAAGCTTGCTAGGCCTATTGTAACCCATTATACACTGTTAAGAAAGAAGCTTGCTAGGCCTATTATAACCCATTATACACTGTTAAGAAGGAAGCTTGCTTGGCCTATTATAACCCATTATACACTGTTAAGAAGGAAGCTTGCTAGGCCTATTATAACCCGTTATACACTGTTAAGAAAGAAGCTTGCTAGGCCTATTATAACCTGTTATACACTGTTAAGAAGGAAGCTTGCTAGGCCTATTATAACCCATTATACACTGTTAAGAAGGAAGCTTGCTAGGCCTATTATAACCCATTATACACTGTTAAGAAAGAAGCTTGCTAGGCCTATAACCCATTATACACTGTTAAGAAAGAAGCTTGCTAGGCCTATAACCCGTTATAAACTGTTAAGAAAGAAGCTTGCTAGGCCTATAACCCATTATACACTGTTAAGAAGGAAGCTTGCTAGGCCTATAACCCATTATACACTGTTAAGAAGGAAACTTGCTAGGCCTATAACCCATTATACACTGTTAAGAAGGAAGCTTGCTAGGCCTATAACCCATTATACACTGTTAAGAAGGAAGCTTGCTAGGCCTATTGTAACCCATTATACACTGTTAAGAAAGAAGCTTGCTAGGCCTATTGTAACCCATTATACACTGTTAAGAAGGAAGCTTGCTAGGCCTATAACCCATTATACACTGTTAAGAAGGAAGCTTGCTAGGCCTATTATAACCCATTATACACTGTTAAGAAAGAAGCTTGCTAGGCCTATTATAACCCATTATACACTGTTAAGAAGGAAGCTTGCTAGGCCTATTATAACCCATTATACACTGTTAAGAAGGAAGCTTGCTTGGCCTATTATAACCTGTTATACACTGTTAAGAAGGAAGCTTGCTAGGCCTATTATAACCTGTTATACACTGTTAAGAAGGAAGCTTGCTAGGCCTATTATAACCCATTATACACTGTTAAGAAGGAAGCTTGCTAGGCCTATTATAACCCATTATACACTGTTAAGAGAGAAGCTTGCTAGGCCTATAACCCATTATACACTGTTAAGAAAGAAGCTTGCTAGGCCTATAACCCATTATACACTGTTAAGAAGCAAACTTGCTAGGCCTATAACCCATTATACACTGTTAAGAAGGAAGCTTGCTAGGCCTATAACCCATTATACACTGTTAAGAAGGAAGCTTGCTAGGCCTATTGTAACCCATTATACACTGTTAAGAAAGAAGCTTGCTAGGCCTATTGTAACCCATTATACACTGTTAAGAAGGAAGCTTGCTAGGCCTATAACCCATTATACACTGTTAAGAAGGAAGCTTGCTAGGCCTATTATAACCCATTATACACTGTTAAGAGAGAAGCTTGCTAGGCCTATAACCCATTATACACTGTTAAGAAGGAAGCTTGTTAGGCCTATAACCCATTATACACTGTTAAGAAGGAAGCTTGCTAGGCCTATAACCCATTATACACTGTTAAGAAGGAAGCTTGCTAGGCCTATAACCCGTTATACACTGTTAAGAAGGAAGCTTGCTAGGCCTATAACCCATTATACACTTAAGAAGGAAGCTTGCTAGGCCTATAACCCATTATACACTGTTAAGAAGGAAGCTTGCTAGGCCTATAACCCATTATACACTGTTAAGAAGGAAGCTTGCTAGGCCTATAACCCGTTATACACTGTTAAGAAGGAAGCTTGCTAGGCCTATTATAACCCATTATAAACTGTTAAGAAGGAAGCTTGCTAGAATATCAAAGCGTTAACAGACTCTTCCAGACATGGAATTCTGTTTAACTATTCAGACTCATCACCATCTTGAGACAAACCAGGATTGGAATTATATTGGCACAAACACACATTAGTCTCTTGACTTCTCCACACACACACACACACACACACACAACTACTATGATGGAGAGGGATAGACTGGGAGTGTGTGCGTGTCCTGGTTTAGCTCAAGACGCCGATGAATCTGAAGAATAGACATGCAGACACAATTCCTGGTCTGGAAGCATCTGGAAGAGTTCTGTTCTGGAAGCATCTGGAAGAGTTCTGGACTGAAGTGGGAATCTGGTGTTGAATAAAAAACACATCAGAGTAACTGATATAAACAACCAGTTAGTTAGACAGTCAGAGATACATCAGAGTAACTGATATAATGACCTACAGACAACCAGTTAGACAGTCAGAGATACATCAGAGTAACTGATATAATGACCTACAGACAAGCAGTTAGACAGTCAGAGATACATCAGAGTAACTGATATAATGACCTACAGACAACCAGTTAGACAGTCAGAGATACATCTGAGTAACTGATATAAACAACCAGTTAGACAGGCAGACAACCAGTTAGACAGTCAGGGAGGGATACAGGCAGACAACCAGTTAGACAGTCAGGGAGGGATACAGGCAGACAACCAGTTAGACAGTCAGAGAGGAAGACAGGCAGACAACCAGTTAGACAGTCAGAGAGGGATACAGGCAGACAACCAGTTAGACAGTCAGAGAGGAAGACAGGCAGACAACCAGTTAGACAGTCAGAGAGGGATACAGGCAGACAACCAGTTAGACAGTCAGAGAGGGATACAGGCAGACAACCAGTTAGACAGTCAGAGAGGGATACAGGCAGACAACCAGTTAGACAGTCAGAGAGGGATACAGGCAGACAACCAGTTAGACAGTCAGAGAGGGATACAGGCAGACAACCAGTTAGACAGTCAGAGAGGGATACAGGCAGAGAACCAGTTAGACAGTCAGAGAGGGATACAGGCAGACAACCAGTTAGACAGTCAGAGAGGGATACAGGCAGACAACCAGTTAGACAGTCAGAGAGGGATACAGGCAGACAACCAGTTAGACAGTCAGAGAGGGATACAGGCAGACAACCAGTTAGACAGTCAGAGAGGGATACAGGCAGACAACCAGTTAGACAGTCAGAGAGGGATACAGGCAGACAACCAGTTAGACAGTCAGAGAGGGATACAGGCAGACAACCAGTTAGACAGTCAGAGGGGGATACAGGCAGACAACCAGTTAGACAGTCAGAGAGGGATACAGGCAGACAACCAGTTAGACAGTCAGAGAGGGATACAGGCAGACAACCAGTTAGACAGTCAGAGAGGGATACAGGCAGACAACCAGTTAGACAGTCAGAGAGGGATACAGGCAGACAACCAGTTAGACAGTCAGAGGGGGATACAGGCAGACAACCAGTTAGACAGTCAGAGAGGGATACAGGCAGACAACCAGTTAGACAGTCAGAGAGGGATACAGGCAGACAACCAGTTAGACAGTCAGAGAGGGATACAGGCAGACAACCAGTTAGACAGTCAGAGAGGGATACAGGCAGACAACCAGTTAGACAGTCAGAGAGGGATACAGGCAGAGAACCAGTTAGACAGTCAGAGAGGGATACAGGCAGACAACCAGTTAGACAGTCAGAGAGGGATACAGGCAGACAACCAGTTAGACAGTCAGAGAGGGATACAGGCAGACAACCAGTTAGACAGTCAGAGAGGGATACAGGCAGACAACCAGTTAGACAGTCAGAGAGGGATACAGGCAGACAACCAGTTAGACAGTCAGAGAGGGATACAGGCAGACAACCAGTTAGACAGTCAGAGAGGGATACAGGCAGACAACCAGTTAGACAGTCAGAGGGGGATACAGGCAGACAACCAGTTAGACAGTCAGAGAGGGATACAGGCAGACAACCAGTTAGACAGTCAGAGAGGGATACAGGCAGACAACCAGTTAGACAGTCAGAGAGGGATACAGGCAGACAACCAGTTAGACAGTCAGAGAGGGATACAGGCAGACAACCAGTTAGACAGTCAGAGAGGGATACAGGCAGAGAACCAGTTAGACAGTCAGAGGGGGATACAGGCAGACAACCAGTTAGACAGTCAGAGAGGGATACAGGCAGACAACCAGTTAGACAGTCAGAGAGGGATACAGGCAGACAACCAGTTAGTCACATAGACAAGCAAAAATAAAGAGAAACAGGGAGACAGACAGGCCATGTCTCACTGAAAGCTAAACAGTGTGTCTCTTCCCCCAGACCCATCCACCTTTCATCCCTTTCCCCAGACCCATCCACCCTTCCCCCAGACCCATCCACCCTTCATCCCTTCCCCCAGACCCATCCACCCTTCCCCCAGACCCATCCACCCTTCATCCCTTCCCCCAGACCCATCCACCCTTCATCCCTTCCCCCAGACCCATCCACCCTTCATCCCTTCCCCCAGACCCTCCACATGGAGTCCACAATACCATCCTGTCTCCTCCCCTCCTCTCTCTTTCTTTCTTTTTAATTAGACTTTCTTCTTTGATAAAGAGGAGCAGGATGCCAGCCACAGCTCCCACACCAGCAGAAAACACTACTACAACTAGCCACAGCTCCCACACCAGCAGAAAACACTACTACAACTAGCCACAGCTCCCACACCAGCAGAAAACACTACAACAACTAGCCACAGCTCCCACACCAGCAGAAAACACTACTACAACTAGCCACAGCTCCCACACCAGCAGAAAACACTACTACAACTAGCCACAGCTCCCACACCAGCAGAAAACACTACTACAACTAGCCACAGCTCCCACACCAGCAGAAAACACTACAACAACTAGCCACAGCTCCCACACCAGCAGAAAACACTACAACAACTAGCCACAGCTCCAACGCCACCATAAAACACTACTACAACTAGCCACAGCTCCCTCGCCACCAGAAAACACTACTACAACTAGCCACAGCTCCCACACCAGCAGAAAACACTACTACAACTAGCCACAGCTCCCACACCAGCAGAAAACACTACTACAACTAGCCACAGCTCCCACACCAGCAGAAAACACTACTACAACTAGCCACAGCTCCCACACCAGCAGAAAACACTACTACAACTAGCCACAGCTCCCACACCAGCAGAAAACACTACTACAACTAGCCACAGCTCCCACACCAGCAGAAAACACTACTACAACTAGCCACAGCTCCCACACCAGCAGAAAACACTACTACAACTAGCCACAGCTCCCACACCAGCAGAAAACACTACTACAACTAGCCACAGCTCCCACACCAGCAGAAAACACTACTACAACTAGCCACAGCTCCCACACCAGCAGAAAACACTACTACAACTAGCCACAGCTCCCACACCAGCAGAAAACACTACAACAACTAGCCACAGCTCCCACACCAGCAGAAAACACTACAACAACTAGCCACAGCTCCAACGCCACCATAAAACACTACTACAACTAGCCACAGCTCCCTCGCCACCAGAAAACACTACTACAACTAGCCACAGCTCCCACACCAGCAGAAAACACTACTACAACTAGCCACAGCTCCCACACCAGCAGAAAACACTACTACAACTAGCCACAGCTCCCACACCAGCAGAAAACACTACTACAACTAGCCACAGCTCCCACACCAGCAGAAAACACTACTACAACTAGCCACAGCTCCCACACCAGCAGAAAACACTACTACAACTAGCCACAGCTCCCACACCAGCAGAAAACACTACAACAACTAGCCACAGCTCCCACACCACCAGAAAACACTACTACAACTAGCCACAGCTCCCACGCCAGCAGAAAACACTACAACAACTAGCCACAGCTCCCACACCAGCAGAAAACACTACTACAACTAGCCACAGCTCCCACACCACCAGAAAACACTACAACAACTAGCCACAGCTCCCACGCCACCAGAAAACACTACTACAACTAGCCACAGCTCCCACGCCAGCAGAAAACACTACTACAACTAGCCACAGCTCCCACACCAGCAGAAAACACTACTACAACTAGCCACAGCTCCCACGCCACCAGAAAACACTACAACAACTAGCCACAGCTCCCACACCAGCAGAAAACACTACTACAACTAGCCACAGCTCCCACACCAGCAGAAAACACTACTACAACTAGCCACAGCTCCCACGCCACCAGAAAACACTACAACAACTAGCACCAGCTCCCTCGCTACCAGAAAACACTACTACAACTAGCCACAGCTCCCACGCCACCAGAAAACACTACAACAACTAGCACCAGCTCCCTCGCTACCAGAAAACACTACTACAACTAGCCACAGCTCCCACGCCACCAGAAAACACTACAACAACTAGCACCAGCTCCCTCGCTACCAGAAAACACTACTACAACTAGCCACAGCTCCCACACCAGCAGAAAACACTACTACAACTAGCCACAGCTCCCACGCCACCAGAAAACACTACAACAACTAGCACCAGCTCCCTCGCTACCAGAAAACACTACAACAACTAGCCACAGCTCCCACGCCACCAGAAAACACTACTACAACTAGCCACAGCTCCCACGCCACCGGAAAACACTACAACAACTAGCCACAGCTCCCTCGCCACCAGAAAACACTACAACAACTAGCCACAGCTCCCACGCCACCGGAAAACACTACAACAACTAGCCACACCTACAACGCCACCAGAAAACACTACAATAACTAGCCACAGCTCCCACGCCACCAGAAAACAATACAATAACTAGCCACAGCTCCCACGCCACCAGAAAACACTACAATAACTAGCCACAGCTCCCACGCCACCAGAAAACACTACAACAACTAGCCACAGCTCCCACGCCACCAGAAAACACTACAACAACTAGCCACAGCTCCCACGCCACCGGAAAACACTACAACAACTAGCCACAGCTCCCACGCCACCATAAAACACTACAACAACTAGCCACAGCTCCCACGCCACCATAAAACACTACAACAACTAGCCACAGCTCCAACGCCACCATAAAACACTACAACAACTAGCCACAGCTCCCACGCCACCAGAAAACACTACAACAACTAGTGAGACCATCCTTCCCACAAACAAAACAGAAAAACAACCAAAACAGCTGGAGCACCGCGACCACCAGCTCCACCACAACAGAGCAACCCCAGGCTCCCGGAGCGCCAGACAACAGGGGCCCACAGTATTTCATGTGGCCCAGAACGGAGAACTCTGACTGGGGCTGCGTGTCAGCAGAGGTCCCCTGGGGGTGGAGGTGAAACCATCCTGAACTAATAAATGTGTGGGTAAAGGGGTGTGTGTACCGTTCCCCCAGAACAGCATCCTTATCTTTTGACTCATCTGATGTTTCTTTTTCAACACTTCCTGTTGACTGTGGTTTTAAAGAGGGCCCTTTGGAGTGTAGTTAGTGTGTGTGTGTGTGTGTGTGTGTGTGTGTGTGTGTGTAGGAATGTGTTAAAATCTGCAATGGATTCATGTTTGAAAACAGGGTGGGTGACTTTTAGGGCTGCATGATGTGGACCAACATGTTGAATTGTGATTTTTGATTTGGGACAGATATTGCAATTGCAATTATGAATTGAGATTTTCACTTGGTAATTCCACCAGACATGGTTGTTTTTCATGCAATCGTCGTAGAGTAGGGGATATTCTTCTAATGATTTAATACACGTCGTGTTGCCGCTTGTTGTCGCTACAACTCTGAGGCACTTTTTGGCACAACACATGCATTTGGTTGACATCGGTTTGCCTGTAGCCGAAATACTGCCACCCCGTTGAAGCCATGCTGAAATACTGCCACCCCGTTGAAGCCATGCTGAAATACTGACACCCCGTTGAAGACGTGCTGAAATACTGCCACCCCGCTGAAGCCATGCTCAAATACTGCCACCCCGTTGAAGACGTGCTGAAATACTGCCACCCCGTTGAAGCCATGCTGAAATACTGCCACCCCACTGAAGACGTGCTGAAATACTGCCACCCCGTTGAAGACATGCTGAAATACTGCCACACTGCTGAAGAAGACGTGCTGAAATACTGCCACCCCGTTGAAGACATGCTGAAATACTGCCACCCCACTGAAGACGTGCTGAAATACTGCCACCCTGCTGAAGACGTGCTGAAATACTGCCACCCTGCTGAAGACGTGCTGAAATACTGCTGAAGATGTGCTGAAATACTGCCACCCCACTGAAGACGTGCTGAAATACTGCCACACTGCTGAAGATGTGCTGAAATACTGCCACCCCGTTGAAGACATGCTGAAATACTGCCACCCCACTGAAGACGTGCTGAAATACTGCCACCCTGCTGAAGACGTGCTGAAATACTGCCACCCCACTGAAGACGTGCTGAAATACTGCCACCCTGCTGAAGAAGACGTGCTGAAATACTGCCACCCCACTGAAGACGTGCTGAAATACTGCCACCCTGCTGAAGACGTGCTGAAATACTGCCACCCCGCTGAAGACGTGCTGAAATACTGCCACCCCACTGAAGACGTGCTGAAATACTGCCACCCCGCTGAAGACGTGCTGAAATACTGCCACCCTGCTGAAGACGTGCTGAAATACTGCCACCCTGCTGAAGACGTGCTGAAATACTGCCACCCTGCTGAAGACATGCTGAAATACTGCCACCCCACTGAAGACGTGCTGAAATACTGCCACCCTGCTGAAGACGTGCTGAAATACTGCCACCCTGCTGAAGACGTGCTGAAATACTGCTGAAGACGTGCTGAAATACTGCCACCCCACTGAAGACGTGCTGAAATACTGCCACACTGCTGAAGATGTGCTGAAATACTGCCACCCCGTTGAAGACATGCTGAAATACTGCCACCCCACTGAAGACGTGCTGAAATACTGCCACCCTGCTGAAGACGTGCTGAAATACTGCTGAAGATGTGCTGAAATACTGCCACCCCACTGAAGACGTGCTGAAATACTGCCACCCTGCTGAAGACGTGCTGAAATACTGCCACCCCACTGAAGACGTGCTGAAATACTGCCACCCTGCTGAAGACGTGCTGAAATACTGCCACCCTGCTGAAGACGTGCTGAAATACTGCCACCCCGCTGAAGACGTGCTGAAATACTGCCAACCTGCTGAAGACGTGCTGAAATACTGCCACCCTGCTGAAGACGTGCTGAAATACTGCCACCCTGCTGAAGACGTGCTGAAAAACTGCCACCCCGCTGAAGCAGCGTTCTCATTAGCACTAGCAGCAACTCATGTTTCCGACACACTGAGGTAAAGCCCCAGAGTTTCTCCTACTGTACTGTCTTTGGTAAAGCCCCAGAGTTTCTCCTAATGTACTGACTTTGGTAAAGCCCCAGAGTTTCTCCTACTGTACTGTCTTTGGTAAAGCCCCAGAGTTTCTCCTACTGTACTGTCTTTGGTAAAGCCCCAGAGTTTCTCCTACTGTTCTGTCTTTGGTAAAGCCCCAGAGTTTCTCCTACTGTACTGTCTTTGGTAAAGCCCCAGAGTTTCTCCTACTGTACTGTCTTTGGTAAAGCCCCAGAGTTTTTCCTACTGTTCTGTCTTTGGTAAAGCCCCAGAGTTTCTCCTACTGTCCTGTCTTTGGTAAAGCCCCAGAGTTTCTCCTACTGTACGGTCTTTGGTAAAGCCCCAAGAGTTTCTCCTACTGTACGGTCTTTGGTAAAGCCCCAAGAGTTTCTCCTACTGTACGGTCTTTGGTAAAGCCCCAAGAGTTTCTCCTACTGTTCTGTCTTTGGTAAAACCCTCCCTCTCCTCACCAGCATCTAACTGGGCACTTTAAGCAGGGGACCCTTGTGATTGGCCAGCATGTGTGTGCCATGCAGAGAGTGAGAGAGCCCGCTTGTGATTGGTCAGCATCCTCTGTGCAGAGTCCAGGGCATCTCATTAGAGGAGGTAGTGTGGTCTAGTTGTTGTATGAATGAAGGGTCAAATGAAGGGGAGCATCACAGCCTCTTGCGCCGTTATACATCACGTCCATATGGCACGTTGGATGTCAATAATCACGTGGCCCAGCAGCGTGGCCTCTCTATGTCAGTGTAAACAGGGTCAGCATGCTGAAGAGGGAAACTACAATGTCTCATCAAATAGGAGACTGAACAGATCAACTAGGAATTGCCAATCCAGTCATGTTAGGATGAACTCTCCCTTTAAAACAATTCTAATAATTTGGTAGGTGCTTATAATTGTCCTATTTCACACTTTCAGTGGGTAGCAGTGGGTAGCAGTGGGTAGCAGTGGGTAGCAGTGGGTAGCAGTGTGTAGCAGTGGGTAGCAGTGTGTAATTGGTTAATGTGTTTGTAGCAGTGTGTAATTGGTTAATGTGTTTGTAGCAGTGTGTAATTGGTTAATGTGTTTGTAGCAGTGTGTAATTGGTTAATGTGTTTGTAGCAGTGTGTAATTGGTTAATGTGTTTGTAGCAGTGTGTAATTGGTTAATGTGTTTGTAGCAGTGTGTAATTGGTTAATGTGCTTGAAGCAGATCCTAATCCCCCCCCCCCCCGAGACATCCACAGAGTGAGCGGGGGGTTAAGTGCCTTGCTCAGGGGCACAACGACAGACCTTTTGGCTACTGGCCCAACGCTCTGACCTTGAGGCTTCCTGCCGTCGTGGTGGAATTAGATCTGTCACACTCTTTAACAATGTCAGAGAATTGCTGATGCTACCTTTATCCGTTAGGTAATAGGTCATTTTAGAGTGACCTACCCCTTTAACTCTTTATCAGTTAGGTAATAGGTCATTTTAGAGTGACCTACCCCTTTAACTCTTTATCCGTTAGGTAATAGGTCATTTTAGAGTGACCTACCCCTTTAACCCTTTATCAGTTAGGTAATAGTAGGTCATTTTAGGGTGACCTACCCTTTAACCCTTAGGTAATCATTTTAGAGTGACCTACCCCTTTAACCCTTAGGTAATCATTTTAGAGTGACCTACCCCTTTAACCCTTTATCAGTTAGATAATAGTAGGTCATTTTAGAGTGACCTCCCCTTTAACCCTTCAACAGGTCTGATTGGTAGTGTACCTGGCAGTTTGAGCCACTTGGGGACCTTGCCGGTGTCCGTCCTGACTGGTTTGGTGGCCTGGCTGTGTGTGTTCGGCTCCTCTTCCTCCTCCTCCTCAATCTCCCTGGTCCCCGCGGGGGGGTCTGGAAGGGGCTCCTCTGTTACCATGGAAGAGAAGGAAGAGGGGGGCGAAGACCTGGGCATACAGCTGAGAGAGGGGGGAAAGAGAGGGTGAGGAATGAAGGGAGAGAGAAAGGGATGGAGGAGAGGAAAGAGCATTCAGTCCACAGGATTTCATCAGATGTGTATTCTGAACACAGACACACTTCCTGTACTTTAAATTCTCAAAACCAATCTCTCTCTGGAAGCGGAGTGAGTGAGTGAGTGAGGTGTGTGTGTGTGTCCCAGGGGGTTCAGGCTCTTTCATGTGGCCAGGACTAGTGACCTCAGATTAGGAAAGGTCATGACACCACTATCGCATGACTTCCTGTCCAGGAGATGGAACAAACACATCCTCTCCTGACAGAACAACATTTCACCTTTGACCCGGGTGCCACATTAACAATAACTTAAACGTCCCTCTCTCTCTCTTTCCCTCCACTATGTCAATATCCCTCCCTCCTTCCCTCACAGAAGTAGGGGAGAGGTAGAAGGTGCCCTGGCATCCCCTTTGAAGCTAATAGTGGAATTAGGGACAGGAGGAGAGAGAGGTGAGGAACGGTAAAGAGAGGAGTGGATGGATGAAAGGGGTAGATGGGTTAATGAGGTGTGTGTGTCCTCGACTGATGGTGGAGGGGGCAGCAGGTGGGGGTCAGATTGGGGAAATGGCTCTATCTTTAGAGGAAGGGGGAGGTGGGGTGTGTGTGTTCTCAACTGATGGTGGAGGGGGCAACAGGTGGGGGTCAGATTGGGGAAATGGCTCTATCTTTAGAGGAAGGTGGAGGTGGGGGGTGTCCTCGACTGATGGTGGAGGGGGCAACAGGTGGGGGTCAGATTGGGGAAATGGCTCTATCTTTAGAGGAGGGGGGAGGTGGGGTGTGTCCGTGCGTTTGGCCGGAACCCTTCAAAGGGATTCCGATGATGACAGCACTGTGACAGGAAAATAGAGCCGTCGCCCGGGGAAACACAGCCGAGCCGTGTTGCCACGACGATGGGGCAGTTCCACCAACAGGAAGTTCTGATCCTCTCCTTCTCACACACACACAAATAAAATGTTGTTGTTTGGCTGTTAAATGCCAACAGTAGACTGACCCAGCAATGGCCTCGTCTGCTTGTAGGGCCGAGACACTGGAATCCAGGAGATGTCTCTCTAAGTAACTCTCTGTGGAGAGAGAACACACCTTCAGAACCATCTCATCCAAGGTAACACGTTGAAACCAAACCGAGGTAAAGGGAGACGCACCTGTCTTGACGTCAGAGCCAAAGTAGACCAGGGCAGCAGGGAACAGGTCAGCCTGGAGAGAGAGAGAGAGAGAGAGAGAGACGCCCGTTTCAATCCCCTTCTAACACTCAAACAGCTTCTTCAGCGTCACCAAACATGGCGGCACACAGTTCAGTTTGAAGTCGACCACTAACTGAAGGCTCATCGAGCGGTTAGGAAAACACCTTCACCGCGAGAGCCAAACAACAACCCTGAATCACAAGCCCTGAAAGTGAAAGGTTTAAATGGTGCCGATGGCTGTAGTGACTGACAGACTGGTGATTACAGGGTGAAAACAGACAGAGTTAACGTATTATTCTGAATCTACTGTTTACCTGAGAGAGGTAGACAGAGAGACCGTTAAAAATATCTATAGTGCTGTCTGCTGAGGATAGACACAGCCCCAAAACCTTCTCTCCCTGCCGTCCTTCCCGCTTTGTCCTCTCTCTACCCCCCTCTGTCCTCAGTCCTCTGATCTACCCCCTCAGCCCTCTCCTGTCTTCTCTCTACCCCCCTCTGTCCTCTCTCTACCCCCCTCTGTCCTCTCTCTACCCCCCTCTGTCCTCTCTCTACCCCCCTCTGTCCTCTCGTGTCTGCAGTCCTCTCTCTACCCCCCCTGTCCTCAGTCCTCTCTCTACCCCCTCTGTCCTCAGTCCTCCCTCTGTCCTCTCTCTACCCCCCTCTGTCGTCTCTCTACCCCCTTCTGTCGTCTCCCCACCCCCCTCTGTCCTCTCTCTACCCCCCTCTGTCCTCAGTCCTCCCTCTGTCCTCTCTCTACCCCCCTCTGTCGTCTCTCTACCCCCTTCTGTCGTCTCCCCACCCCCCTCTGTCCTCTCTCTACCCCCCTCTGTCCTCAGTCCTCCCTCTGTCCTCTCTCTACCCCCCTCTGTCCTCAGTCCTCCCTCTGTCCTCTCTCTACCCCCCTCTGTCCTCAGTCCTCCCTCTGTCCTCTCCCCACCCCCCTCTGTCCTCTCCCCACCCCCCTCTGTCCTCTCCCCACCCCCCTCTGGCCTCTCCCCACCCCCCTCTGGCCTCTCCCCACCCCCCTCTGGCCTCTCCCCACCCCCCTCTGGCCTCTACCTACCACTCTCCCCTCAGTCCTCTACCTACCTCCCTCTCTCCCTCCTCCTCTCTCTACCTCTCTCCCTCCTCCCCTCAGTCCTCTCTCTCCCCTCTCTCCCTCCTCCTCTCTCTCCCTCCTCCTCCCTCCAGTCCTTCTGGTTTCTATTATGGACAGAGCTGTTAATGACTATTATTCGAGACTCTGAACAAGAAACAATGTGTAGCAACGGGATAACAGACATTCCACCACTCTCTCCCTGGGCACAACATGCTCCCTTAGACACTGGCGTCTCCATAGGCAGGGGAGATAGAGGGGAGGGCTGCTATCAGAGGGCTGCTGGGATGGGGAACATTCCTTCTGTGACATCACACAAAGTCATTGAAGTGTCTGTCTGTCTGTGTCTGTCTGTGTCTGTCTGTGTGAGATGGCTCCAGAATCTCTCTCCAGACTGGTGTGTACTTCTATGGGTGTAATCGTGGCGATCTCTACACTCCCTGTGAATCTAACCCTTGCAACCTCACACATCAGACACTCCCCCCCCCCCCCATCTCTCCCTCCCCCTCTGTCTTCCTCCCTCTCTCTCTCCTCACCCCAGATCAAACAGAGGTGAAGGTCAGTAGGGCAGAAAATGGACACAGAGAGAGAGGAGGAGGAGGAGGAGGAGGAGGACAGGAGAGAAAAGAACAACAGAGAGGAGGAGGAGGAGGACAGGAGAGAAAAGAGCAACAGAGAGAGAGATGTATTTTTCTAAAGCACATGAGAATTCCTTGTGTTGTGTTATTATTGTGTAGGGTTCATGTGTCTCCATGCTGTTTCAAACCCACTAGAACCCTAATTAATACTTTACACTGATTGGAGCAACAATAAATAAAGTTTACCAGTCCAATTTCATTCTGTTCTTTAGAGACATGGAGAGTCTTACCTGTGGGGGGGGGGGCTTACCTGGAAGAGGGTGGCTGTTGGGTCCTCCAGAATGGTTTTAGGAGGAGCGATGACTGGAAGAGAGGAAATAATCATTTTATATCCAAAATGAGAGAGAGAGATGGAAAGATTATCCTCTCCCTCTCTGTCCCCATCCCTCCCCTCCCCCCTGAGGACCTGAGCTCTAGGGCCATGCCTCAGGACTCCTGGCTGCCCCTTTCCCCTCTCCCCTTCCCCCTGAGCTCTAGGGCCATGCCTCAGGGCTCCTGGCTGTCCCTCCCCCTGGGGACCTGAGCTCTAGGGCCATGCCTCAGGACTCCTGGCTGCCCCTTCCCCTCTCCCCTTCCCCCTGAGCTCTAGGGCCATGCCTCAGGGCTCCTGGCTGTCCCTCCCCCTGAGCTCTAGGGCCATGCTTCAGGACTCCTGGCTGTCCCTCCCCCCTGAGGACCTGAGCTCTAGGGCCATGCCTCAGGACTCCTGGCTGTCCCTCCCCCCTGAGGACCTGAGCTCTAGGGCCATGCCTCAGGACTCCTGGCTGTCCCTCCCCCCTGAGGACCTGAGCTATAGGGCCATGCCTCAAGACTCCTGGTTGTCCCTTCCCCTCCCTTCCCCTCCCCCCTGAGGACCTGAGCTCTAGGGCCATGCCTCAAGACTCCTGGTTGTCCCTTCCCCTCCCTTCCCCTCAACCTGAGGACCTGAGCTCTAGGGCCATGCCTCAAGACTCCAGGTTGTCCCTTCCCCTCCCTTCCCCTCCCCCCTGAGGACCTGAGCTCTAGGGCCATGCCTCAGGACTCCTGGCTGTCCCTCCCCCCTGAGGACCTGAGCTCTAGGGCCATGCCTCAGGACTCCTGGCTGTCCCTCCCCCCTGAGGACCTGAGCTCTAGGGCCATGCCTCAAGACTCCTGGTTGTCCCTTCCCCTCCCTTCCCCTCCCCCCTGAGGACCTGAGCTCTAGGGGCCATGCCTCAGGACTCCTGGCTGTCCCCCTCCCCAGTCATGCTGCCAATCGAGGTTCTGTTGTTCTGCCTGCGGCTACGGACCCCTGACCTGTTCACCAGACGTGCTACCTTGTCTCAGACCTGCTGGTTCCACCCTCCCTGTCTCTTCTAGTCACTGTGCTGCTACATCTACATTGCTTGCTGATATAATAAGGGCTTCATAAATATACTGAACCAAAATATAAAACACAACATGTAAAGTGTTGGTTTCATGAGCTGAAATAAAATATCCCAGAAATGTTCCATAAGCACAAAAAGCGTATTTCACTAAAAACTGTTTTGCAATAATGTGTTAACATCCCTGTTAGTGAGCATTTCTCCTCTGCCAAGATAATCCCTCCACCTGACAGGTGTGACATATCAAGAAGCTGATTAAAGAGCATGGTCATTACACATAAAAGACCACACTAAAATGTGCAGGTCTGTCACACAGCACAACGCCACAGAAGTCTCAAGTCGAGGGAGTGCGCTGACTGAAATCCACAGAAGTCTCAAGTCGAGGGAGTGCGCTGACTGAAATCCACAGAAGTCTCAAGTCGAGGGAGTGCGCTGACTGAAATCCACAGAATCAGGGCCTAAAATGTATTTCAATTGACTGATCTCCTTATATGAACTGTGACTCATTAGAATCGTTTAAATTGTTGCATGTAACTTTTATATTTGTGTTCAGTATAAAGTTGATTGAGAGAGATGGAGCAAGAGAGAGAGAGATGGAGCGAGAGAGAGAGATGGAGCGAGAGAGAGAGAGAGATGGAGAGAGAGAGAGAGAGACGGAGCGAGAGAGAGACGGAGCGAGAGAGACGGAGCGAGAGATGGAGCGAGAGAGAGAGACGGAGCGAGAGAGAGAGACGGAGCGCGAGAGAGAGACGGAGAGCGAGGGCGAGAGTAAAGATACTCACACAGGTAGAAGGGTAGTTGGGGGTCCTGCAGGTGGCTCTTCACAAAGAGCCTCAGAGCAGCAACTGGATGGACAGTTGAAAACCACCTGGTTATTCCATCACATCTCTATGGTTCCAGTGTGATTCTAATGGTTATTCCATCACATCTCTATGGTTCCAGTGTGATTCTAATGGTTATTCCATCACATCTCTATGGTTCCAGTGTGATTCTAATGGTTATTCCATCACATCTCTATGGTTCCAGTGTGATTCTAATGGTTATTCCATCACATCTCTATGGTTCCAGTGTGATTCTAATGGTTATTCCATCACATCTCTATGGCTCCAGTTTGATTCTAATGGTTATTCCATCACATCTCTATGGTTCCAGTGTGATTCTAATGGTTATTCCATCACATCTCTATGGTTCCAGTTTGATTCTAATGGTTATTCCATCACATCTCTATGGTTCCAGTGTGATTCTAATGGTTATTCCATCACATCTCTATGGTTCCAGTGTGATTCTAATGGTTATTCCATCACATCTCTATGGTTCCAGTGTGATTCTAATGGTTATTCCATCACATCTCTATGGTTCCAGTTTGATTCTAATGGTTATTCCATCACATCTCTATGGTTCCAGTGTGATTCTAATGGTTATTCCATCACATCTCTATGGTTCCAGTGTGATTCTAATGGTTATTCCATCACATCTCTATGGTTCCAGTGTGATTCTAATGGTTATTCCATCACATCTCTATGGTTCCAGTGTGATTCTAATGGTTATTCCATCACATCTCTATGGTTCCAGTTTGATTCTAATGTCAGATAGATATCAACTAGCTGTCTCTAGAGTCAACACATAGTTACTAATACAAGGAGACAGAAGGGGAGAGAGGAAGAGAGAGAGAAAGAGAGAGATCTACCTGTCTCTAGAGGTCTGAAGAATCCCTGTAGAACACATCTGTCAGGGAACTGGACCCTCAGAACTACCTGGACACACACACACATTATTATATTGCTAATGTTACTAGTAACAGATTTAGGATCACTATTGGCATCCACCTCCAGGTTAGTGGTTGATTCCATGTAAATGTAGGAGAAATTCAAGGGTATCTGACACACACACGGGCGAACACACATTCACCCACACAACTCACTCGGGGGTATCTGTCCATCTTATCCTTCATCTGAGATTCTCTCAGAGCTTTAGTCATCAGAGGAGCCTCCTCTAGTACCCTCCTAAAGGGAGAAGGGAGAGAGAGAGGGGAAAGGGAGAGGGGGGAGAGGAGAGAGAAAGCGAGGAGAGAGGGGAGAGGAGAGAGAGGAGAGATGGGAGAGGAGAAATTGGAGAGGGAGAGAGAAAGAGAGAGAGAGGGAGAGAGAGAAAAATAAGAGGGGAGAGGGAGAGATAAAGAGAGAGAGGAAAGAGCAAGAGAGAGAGGAAAGAGCAAGAGAGAGAGGAGAGAGCAAGAGATGATTTACAGTTTACTTTTTGATTTGTGTGTGTGTGTGTTAGATCACTGTGGTCAACGTAATTCTAGCCTTGATAATCTGTCTGGTGTGGTGTCACACAGAGAACGGGGGAGGCAGACATCTCTTTTGAAGAAGACATCGTAAAGAACCAATCAGGCGCACGCACATTCCACACAGCAACGTTTCCCAGCATTCCCCACAGTCTCTCCCCAAAGCGTCTCATTAAGTCATTGGCAAACTGTAATTTGAGTATATATATAAACCCATATAGAAGTTCCCTAACTGACTGCTTTCAGACCTTAACCATTAGAAGGTCAAAACTGACCCCAGATCTGCTCATGACACGTAGCCAAGCAGTTAAGAGCATTGGGCCAGTAACTGAAAGGTCGCTGGTTTGAATCCCCAAACAGCCTAGATAAGAACATCTGTCAATGTGCCTTTGAGCAAAGCACTTAACCCTCGTCGCTCCTGTAAGTCTCTCTGGATCAGAGTGTCTGCTAAATGACTCACTAACTGTAAGTCTCTCTGGATCAGAGTGTCTGCTAAATGACTCACTAACTGTAAGTCTCTCTGGATCAGAGTGTCTGCTAAATGACTCACTAACTGTAAGTCTCTCTGGATCAGAGTGTCTGCTAAATGACTCACTAACTGTAAGTCTCTCTGGATCAGAGTGTCTGCTAAATGACTCACTAACTGTAAGTCTCTCTGGATCAGAGCGTCTGCTAAATGACTCACTAACTGTAAGTCTCTCTGGATCAGAGTGTCTGCTAAATGACTCACTAACTGTAAGTCTCTCTGGATCAGAGTGTCTGCTAAATGACTCACTAACTGTAAGTCTCTCTGGATCAGAGTGTCTGCTAAATGACTCACTAACTGTAAATGTAAATGCCATTTGGTTGTTTTAATAGAGAGATCTCTTTTCAGTCTCTCCATCTCTCCTGGTTCAATCTCACTGTCGCTTTCTCGCTCCCTCTATCCAAATCAAAACCCAAGCAACTTTCTCTCCATCTCTCCTCCCCTCTCCTTCTTACCCAGTGTCACCTCTCACTTTTCATTTCCTCTCACTTTTCATTTCCTCTCTCTTCCTCCATTTCCTCTCTCTTCCTCCATTTCCTCTCTCTTCCTCCATTTCCTCTCTCTCCCCCATTTTCTCTCTCTCCTTCCATGTTTGAACACTCATCTCTCCCCCACCTCTCCTCCCCTCTTCCTCAGTCTCTCCTCCCCTCTTCCTCAGTCTCTCCTCCCCTCTTCCTCAGTCTCTCCCTGTCTCTCCCCCACCTCTTCCTCAGTCTCTCCCCCACCTCTTCCTCTCTCCCAGTCTCTCCTTTCCTCTTCCTCTCTCCCAGTCTCTCCTCCCCTCTTCCTCTCTCCCAGTCTCTCCTCCCAACTTCCTCTCTCTCAGTCTCTCCTCCCCTCTTCCTCTCTGTCTCTCCTCCCCTCTTCCTCTCTGTCTCTCCTCCCCTCTTCCTCTCTGTCTCTCCTCCCCTCTTCCTCTCTCAGTCTCTCCTCCCCTCTTCCTCTCTCAGTCTCTCCTCCTCTCTCAGTCTCTCCTCTCTCCTCAGTCCCACCTCTCACTCACTCTTCCTCTCTCCTCAGTCCCACCTCTCACTCTTCCTCTCTCTCAGTCTCTCCTCCCCCCTTCCTCTCTTTCAGTCTCTCCTCTCCTCTTCCTCTCTCCTCTGTCCCACCTCTCACTCTTCCTCTCTCCTCAGTCCCACCTCTCACTCTTCCTCTCTCTCAGTCTCTCCTCCCCTCTTCCTCTCTGTCAGTCTCTCCCTGTCTCTCCTCTCTGTCTCTCCTCTCTCTCAGTCTCTCCTCTCTCTCAGTCTCTCCTCTCTCTCAGTCTCTCCTCTCTCTCAGTCTCTCCTCTCTCTCAGTCTCTCCTCTCTCCTCAGTCTCTCTCTCAGTATCTCCTCTCTCCTCAGTCTCTCTTCAGTCTCTCTTCAGTCTCTCCTCAGTCTCTCCTCAGTCCCACCTCTCTCTCAGTCTCTCCTCTCTCTCAGTCTCTCCTCTCTCTCAGTCTCTCCTCTCTCCTCAGTCTCTCTCTCAGTATCTCCTCTCTCCTCAGTCTCTCCTCAGTCTCTCCTCAGTCTCTCCTCAGTCTCTCCTCAGTCCCACCTCTCATCAGTCTCTCCTCAGTCTCTCCTCAGTCTCTCCTCAGTCTCTCCCCTCTCCTCAGTCTCTCCCCTCTCTCAGTCTCTCCTCAGTCTCTCCTCTCAGTCTCTCCTCTCAGTCTCTCCTCTCTCTCAGTCCCTCCTCTCTCTCAGTCCCTCCTCTCTCTCAGTCCCTCCTCTCTCTCAGTCCCCCTTCTCTCTCAGTCCCTCCTCTCTCTGTCCCTCCTCTCTCTGTCCCTCCTCTCTCTCAGTCCCTCCTCTCTCTCAGTCCCTCCTCTCTCTCAGTCCCTCCTCTCTCAGTCCCTCCTCTCTCTCAGTCCCTCCTCTCTCTCAGTCCCTCCTCTCTCTCAGTCCCTCCTCAGTCTCTCCTCAGTCTCTCCTCAGTCTCTCCTCAGTCTCTCCTCAGTCTCTCCTCAGTCTCTCCTCTCTCCTCAGTCTCTCCTCAGTCTCTCCTCTCTCCTCAGTCTCTCCTCAGTCTCTCCTCTCTCCTCAGTCTCTCCTCTCTCCTCAGTCTCTCCTCTCTCCTCTCTCCTCAGTCTCTCCTCAGTCTCTCCTCTCTCCTCAGTCTCTCTCCTCAGTCTCTCCTCAGTCTCTCCTCTCTCTCCTCAGTCTCTCCTCTCTCTCAGTCCCTCCTCTGTCCTCAGTCTCTCTCCTCAGTCTCTCCTCTCTCTCCTCAGTCTCTCCTCCTCTCCTCAGTCTCTCCTCTCAGTCTCTCCCCTCAGTCTCTCCTCTCAGTCTCTCCTCTCAGTCTCTCCTCTCAGTCCCTCCTCTCAGTCCCTCCTCTCAGTCCCTCCTCTCAGTCCCTCCTCTCTCTCTCAGTCCCTCCTCTCTCTCAGTCCCTCCTCTCTCTCAGTCCCTCCTGTCTCTCTCAGTCTCTCGTCTCTCTCAGTCTCTCCTCTCTCTCAGTCTCTCCTCTCTCTCAGTCTCTCCTCTCTCTCAGTCTCTCCTCTCTCTCAGTCTCTCCTCTCTCTCAGTCCCTCCTCTCTCCTCAGTCTCTCCTCTCTCTCAGTCTCTCCTCTCTCTGTCTCTCCTCTCTCCTCAGTCTCTCCTCTCAGTCTCTCCTCTCTCTCAGTCTCTCCTCTCTCTGTCTCTCCTCTCTCTCAGTCTCTCCTCTCTCTCAGTCTCTCCTCTCTCTCAGTCTCTCCTCTCTCTCAGTCTCTCCTCTCTCTCAGTCTCTCCTCTCTCTCAGTCTCTCCTCTCAGTCTCT
>NC_092159.1:8723287-8758287 GCF_045791955.1 Oncorhynchus clarkii lewisi | reverse complement strand
GGCTGGAGAGAGAGTAGAGAGTGGCTGGGGAGAGAGTAGAGAGCGGCTGGGGAGAGAGTAGAGAGCGGCTGGAGAGAGAGTAGAGCGTCTGGGGAGAGAGTAGAGAGCGGCTGGGGAGAGAGTAGAGAGAGAGTAGAGAGAGAGAGTAGAGAGCGGCTGGGGAGAGAGTAAAGAGCGGCTGGGGAGAGAGTAGAGAGCGGTTGGGGAGAGAGTAGAGAGAGAGTAGAGATAGAGAGTAGAGAGCGGCTGGGGAGAGAGTAGAGAGCGGCTGGGGAGAGAGTAGAGAGAGAGAGTAGAGAGCGGCTGGAGAGAGAGTAGAGAGAGAGTAGAGAGCGGCTGGAGAGAGAGTAGAGAGAGAGTAGAGAGAGAGAGTAGAGAGCGGCTGGGGAGAGAGTAGTGAGCGGCTGGAGAGAGAGGAGAGAGAGAGTAGAGAGAGAGAGTAGAGAGCGGCTGGAGAGAGAGTAGAGAGCGGCTGGGGAGAGAGTAGAGAGCGGCTGGGGAGAGAGTAGAGAGCGGCTGGGGAGAGAGTAGAGAGCGGCTGGGGAGAGAGTAGAGAGAGAGTAGAGAGAGAGAGTAGAGAGTAGAGCGGTTGGGGAGAGAGTAGTGAGCGGCTGGAGAGAGAGTAGAGAGCGGCTGGAGAGAGAGTAGAGAGCGGCTGGAGAGAGAGTAGAGAGAGAGTAGAGAGAGAGTAGAGAGAGAGAGTAGAGAGTAGAGCGGTTGGGGAGAGAGTAGTGAGCGGCTGGAGAGAGAGTAGAGAGAGAGAGTAGAGAGCGGCTGGGGAGAGAGTAGAGAGCGGCTGGGGAGAGAGTAGAGAGCGGCTGGGGAGAGAGAGTAGAGAGAGAGTAGAGAGAGAGAGTAGAGAGCGGCTGGGGAGAGAGTAGAGAGCGGCTGGGGAGAGAGTAAAGAGCGGCTGGGGAGAGAGTAGAGAGAGAGTAGAGAGAGAGAGTAGAGAGCGGCTGGGGAGAGAGTAGAGAGCGGCTGGGGAGAGAGTAGAGAGAGAGTAGAGAGAGAGAGTAGAGA
The DNA here is from genome assembly GCF_045791955.1 of Oncorhynchus clarkii lewisi. Classification (NCBI taxonomy): domain Eukaryota; kingdom Metazoa; phylum Chordata; class Actinopteri; order Salmoniformes; family Salmonidae; genus Oncorhynchus; species Oncorhynchus clarkii. The sequence continues at coordinate 8,757,267 of NC_092159.1, read as the reverse complement.
GAGAGAGTAGAGAGCGGCTGGAGAGAGAGTAGAGAGAGAGTAGAGAGAGAGAGTAGAGAGCGGCTGGAGAGAGAGTAGAGAGCGGCTGGGGAGAGAGTAGAGAGAGAGTAGAGAGAGAGAGTAGAGAGAGGCTGGAGAGAGAGTAGAGAGCGGCTGGGGAGAGAGTAGAGAGAGAGTAGAGAGAGAGAGAGTAGAGAGCGGCTGGAGAGAGAGTAGAGAGAGAGTAGAGAGAGAGAGTAGAGAGAGAGTAGAGAGCGGCTGGGGAGAGAGTAGAGAGCGGCTGGGGAGAGAGTAGAGAGGGGCTGGAGAGAGAGTAGAGAGAGAGAGTAGAGAGAGAGAGTAGAGAGAGAGAGTAGAGAGTAGAACGGTTGGGGAGAGAGTAGTGAGCGGCTGGAGAGAGAGTAGAGAGCGGCTGGAGAGAGAGTAGAGAGAGAGAGTAGAGAGCGGCTGGGGAGAGAGTAGAGAGCGGCTGGGGAGAGAGTAGAGAGCGGCTGGAGAGAGAGTAGAGAGCGGCTGGAGAGAGAGTAGAGAGAGAGAGTAGAGAGAGAGTAGAGAGCGGCTGGAGAGAGAGTAGAGAGAGAGTAGAGAGCGGCTGGAGAGAGAGTAGAGAGAGAGTAGAGAGAGAGAGTAGAGAGCGGCTGGGGAGAGAGTAGAGAGCGGCTGGAGAGAGAGTAGAGAGAGAGAGTAGAGAGCGGCTGGGGAGAGAGTAGAGAGCGGCTGGGGAGAGAGTAGAGAGCGGCTGGAGAGAGAGTAGAGAGAGAGTAGAGAGAGAGAGTAGAGAGAGAGTAGAGAGCGGCTGGAGAGAGAGTAGAGAGAGAGTAGAGAGCGGCTGGAGAGAGAGTAGAGAGAGAGTAGAGAGAGAGAGTAGAGAGCGGCTGGGGAGAGAGTAGAGAGCGGCTGGGGAGAGAGTAGAGAGAGAGAGTAGAGAGCGGCTGGAGAGAGAGTAGAGAGAGAGTAGAGAGAGGCTGGAGAGAGAGTAGAGAGAGAGTAGAGAGAGAGAGTAGAGAGCGGCTGGGGAGAGAGTAGAGAGCGGCTGGGGAGAGAGTAAAGAGCGGCTGGGGAGAGAGTAGAGAGAGAGTAGAGAGAGAGAGTAGAGAGCGGCTGGGGAGAGAGTAGAGAGCGGCTGGGGAGAGAGTAGAGAGAGAGTAGAGAGAGAGAGTAGAGAGCGGCTGGAGAGAGAGTAGAGAGCGGCTGGGGAGAGAGTAGAGAGAGAGTAGAGAGAGAGAGTAGAGAGAGGCTGGAGAGAGAGTAGAGAGCGGCTGGGGAGAGAGTAGAGAGAGAGTAGAGAGAGAGAGAGTAGAGAGCGGCTGGAGAGAGAGTAGAGAGAGAGTAGAGAGAGAGAGTAGAGAGAGAGTAGAGAGCGGCTGGGGAGAGAGTAGAGAGCGGCTGGGGAGAGAGTAGAGAGGGGCTGGAGAGAGAGTAGAGAGAGAGAGTAGAGAGAGAGAGTAGAGAGTAGAACGGTTGGGGAGAGAGTAGTGAGCGGCTGGAGAGAGAGTAGAGAGCGGCTGGAGAGAGAGTAGAGAGCGGCTGGAGAGAGAGTAGAGAGAGAGTAGAGAGAGAGTAGAGAGAGAGAGTAGAGAGTAGAGAGGTTGGAGAGAGAGTAGAGAGCGGCTGGGGAGAGAGTAGAGAGCGGCTGGAGAGAGAGTAGAGAGAGAGTAGAGAGAGAGAGTAGAGAGAGAGAGTAGAGAGCGGAGAGAGAGTAGAGAGCGGCTGGGGAGAGAGTAGAGAGCGGCTGGAGAGAGAGTAGAGAGCGGCTGGAGAGAGAGTAGAGAGAGAGTAGAGAGAGAGAGTAGAGAGAGAGAGTAGAGAGCGGAGAGAGAGTAGAGAGCGGCTGGGGAGAGAGTAAAGAGCGGCTGGGGAGAGAGTAGAGAGCGGCTGGGGAGAGAGTAGAGAGCGGCTGGGGAGAGAGTAGAGAGCGGCTGGGGAGAGAGTAGAGAGCGGCTGGGGAGAGAGTAGAGAGAGAGAGTAGAGAGAGAGTAGAGAGAGAGAGTAGAGAGCGGCTGGGGAGAGAGTAGACAGCGGCTGGAGAGAGAGTAGAGAGCGAGTAGAGAGTAGAGCGGTTGGAGAGAGAGTAGTGCGGTTGGAGAGAGTAGTGCGGTTGGAGAGAGTAGAGAGGTTGGAGAGAGAGTAGAGCGGTTGGAGAGACAGTAGAGTGGTTGGAGAGTAGAGCGGTTGGAGAGAGAGTAGAGCGGTTGGAGAGTAGAGCGGTTGGAGAGAGAGTAGAGCGGTTGGAGAGAGAGTAGAGCGGTTGGAGAGACAGTAGAGTGGTTGGAGAGTAGAGCGGTTGGAGAGAGAGTAGAGCGGTTGGAGAGAGAGTAGAGCGGTTGGAGAGAGTAGTGCGGTTGGAGAGAGTAGAGCGGTTGGAGAGAGAGTAGAGCGGTTGGAGAGAGTAGTGCGGTTGGAGAGAGTAGAGCGGTTGGAGAGAGTAGAGCGGTTGGAGAGAGAGTAGAGGTTGGGGGTGAGGAGAAAGAAAACAGGGGAGAGAAATAAGGAGAGGAGGAGAGCAGGAGGGGAGAGGGGTTGTTGTAACTTGGCATACTCCTGGTCTGAGATTCTTTGATCGCAGTGTTCAGTATTCACTCATAAAAATAACAAACCTCTGGTTTTGGCAGGGAGGCAGGCAGGCGAGCACACGCACACACTGCACTTGGGCGATCAGTGACAACCCTACCTACCTACCTGGTCTGGGGAAAGTGTGTGAGCAGCTCCCATAGTGTCTGTCCACTGGAGAAAGTACCCTGGAGTCTGGTACCATCTTCCATCTGCAGGGCAATACGCACCTGAGGAACACACACAGAATACAACATACTGTTTTACAACACACACAGAAACAGAACACACAGAAACAGAACACACTGTTCTAGAACACACACAGAAACAGAACACACAGAAACAGAACACACTGTTCTAGAACACACACACAGAAACAGAACATACCGTTATAGAACACAGACAACTAATTTACAAAACCCACACACCGCATCTAGAGAACACACACACACACACACACACACCGCATCTAGAGAACACACACACACACACACACACACACACACCGCATCTAGAGAACACACACACACACACACACACACACACACCGCATCTAGAGAACACACACACACACACACACACCGCATCTAGAGAACACACACACACACACACACACACACACACCGCATCTAGAGAACACACACACACACACACACACACACACACCGCATCTAGAGAACACACACACACACACACACACACACACACCGCATCTAGAGAACACACACACACACCGCATCTAGAGAACACACACACACCGCATCTAGAGAACACACACACACACACCGCATCTAGAGAACACACACCAACACAGTGTGAGCTGAGGTAGCCTATCACTAAACACACATCTAATACAAAACACATCTAGGGAGCGCACACACACACTCATCTTGGGAACACACACACACCACATATAGGGAACACACACACTCATCTAGGGAACACACACACACCACATATAGGGAACACACACCACATATAGGGAACACACACACTCATCTAGGGAACACACACACACACTCATCTAGGGAACACACACACACACTCATCTAGGGAACACACACACACACTCATCTAGGGAACACACACACACACACACACACTCATCTAGGGAACACACACACACACACACACTCATCTAGGGAACACACACACACACATCTAGGGAACACACACACACATCTAGGGAACACACACACACACACACACATCTAGGGAACACACACACACACACACACACACACACACACACACATCTAGGGAACACACACACACACACCCATCTAGGGAACACACACACACACACACCCATCTAGGGAACACACACACACACACCCATCTAGGGAACACACACACACACTCATCTAGGGAACACACACACACACATCTAGGGAAAACACACACACACATCTAGGGAACACACACACACACACACACACACACACATCTAGGGAACACACACACACTCATCTAGGGAACACACACACACTCATCTAGGGAACACACACACACACACATCTAGGGAACACACACACACACACATCTAGGGAACACACACACACACACATCTAGGGAACACACACACACACACATCTAGGGAACACACACACACACACACATCTAGGGAACACACACACACACACACATCTAGGGAACACATACACACACACACATCTAGGGAACACACACACACACACATCTAGGGAACACACACACACACACATCTAGGGAACACACACACACACTCATCTAGGGAACACACACACACACACACACACCTAGGGAACACACACAGAGCCAGAATTCCTATTCAGAGCTATTAGTCACCCAGAGAACTACAGCCATGATCACAGAGATGATTATCCTGAATAGAGTTTATAACACAACACAGGCACAGCTTCAAACACTCCTCTACCTGCACTCCCCCTGACACACGGCCATGTTGTTACTGTTTACCAAGCAGGCTTTCATCGTCTGCCACATCTAGACTCCCTGTAACATGGAAATAATCCACAAAGACCTAACAACTCATTACATAAACACGTTATTTCACTAAACACATTCTGGGAGAAGGATCAGACATGAACCACATTCACACAGCTGTTAAATGCACTGTAACGTAAACAAACAGCCGATGTCAATCAATCCATCACATTTTATATATAAAGCCATTTCTACATCAGCTGATGTCACAAAGTGTTTATACAGAAACTCAGACTAAAACCCCAAACAGGAAGATGCAGATGTAGAAGCATGGTGGCTAGGAAAAACTCCCTAGAAAGGCAGGAACCTAGGAAGAAACCTAGAGAGGAACCAGACTCTGAGAGGTCAGTCCTCTTCTGGCTGTGCCGGGTGGAGATTATAACAGAACATGGCCAGATTGTTCTTCACTATGTTGTGATGTCTGACTGTCTATGGTGGTGTGGAACGTAAACACTACATGTATGTTGGTAGCGTGTTCTCAGTGGGTGGGAGGTCACTTGACACATGTTGATGACACGGGTGCTGTCAGAGGATTGATGATGTCATTCAGAACCCCAGTGGAAACAGCAGACGTCATCCCAGATGGATGATGACCCATGTTAACTTAACCCAGACCCGGCCAGTTGTTTACCTATCCCTCACTGTGGTGACTAGCTAACATGGAAAACATGTTTCCCCCAGAGAGGGGTTAGCTAGTCACCACAGAGAGTTCACATGTTTCCCCCAGAGAGGGGTTAGCTAGTCACCACAGAGAGTTCACATGTTTCCCCCAGGACACCGGCAGAGTTCAAAAGGATGAAGAAAATGTGTTTTTAACAACTAACCATTTGTAAAAATAGAAACAGGGGAACTATGTTGGATGAGAACTGAGTCAGAACGAGGGACAGAGAGACAGAGTGGGTCTATAAACAGAGGGGTAGAGAGAGTGTTTATATACCCGAGGCGTAGAGAGAGGGGTATATAAACAGAGGGGTATATAAACAGAGGGGTATATAAACAGAGGGGTAGAGAGAGGGGTATATAAAGAGAGGGGTATATAAAAAGAGGGGTATATAAAGAGAGGGGTAGAGAGAGGGGTATATAAACAGAGGGGTAGAGAGAGGGGTATATAAACAGAGGGGTATATAAACAGAGGGGTAGAGAGAGGGGTATATAAAGAGAGGGGTATATAAAGAGAGGGGTAGAGAGAGGGGTATATAAACAGAGGGGTATATAAACAGAGGGGTATATAAACAGAGGGGTATATAAACAGAGGGGTAGAGAGAGGGGTATATAAAGAGAGGGGTATATAAAAAGAGGGGTATATAAAGAGAGGGGTAGAGAGAGGGGTATATAAACAGAGGGGTAGAGAGAGGGGTATATAAACAGAGGGGTATATAAACAGAGGGGTAGAGAGAGGGGTATATAAAGAGAGGGGTATATAAAGAGAGGGGTATATAAACAGAGGGGTAGAGAGGGGTATATAAACAGAGGGGTAGAGAGAGGGGTATATAAAGAGAGGGGTAGAGAGAGGGGTATATAAACAGAGGGGTATATAAACAGAGGGGTAGAGAGAGGGGTATATAAAGAGAGGGGTAGAGAGAGGGGTATATAAACAGAGGGGTATATAAACAGAGGGGTAGAGAGAGGGGTATATAAACAGAGGGGTATATAAACAGAGGGGTAGAGAGAGGGGTATATAAACAGAGGGGTAGAGAGAAGGCTATATAAACAGAGGGGTATATAAACAGAGGGGTATATAAACAGAGGGGTAGAGAGAGGGCTATATAAACAGAGGGGTATATAAACAGAGGGGTAGAGAGAGGGCTATATAAACAGAGGGGTATATAAACAGAGGGGTAGAGAGAGGGGTATATAAACAGAAGGGTAGAGAGAGGGATATATAAAGAGAGAAAAGAGAGAGGGGTATATAAACAGAGGGGTAGATAAACAGAGGGGTAGATAAACAGAGGGGTATATAAACAGAGGGGTATATAAACAGAGGGGTAGAGAGAGGGCTATATAAACAGAGGGGTATAGAGAGGGCTATATAAACAGAGGGGTATATAAACAGAGGGGTAGAGAGAGGGGTATATAAACAGAAGGGTAGAGAGAGGGATATATAAACAGAGGGGTAGATAAACAGAGGGGTAGATAAACAGAGGGCTATATAAACAGAGGGGTATATAAACAGAGGGGTAGAGAGAGGGCTATATAAACAGAGGGGTATATAAACAGAGGGGTATATAAACAGAGGGGTAGAGAAGGCGCTCTGCAATAAACAAATGGGGGCAAGAAATGTGAATTGTTTCTCTCAAGAAAAGGGTGCCATTGAAAGGAGTGATTACTGGGGTAGCAGTAAATGTAAAAGTTGACCAACTGAAGGGGAAGATTCCCGGTGTTTGTGATGCTCGTCGTTTGGTGCAACGCAGACAGGGTGTTGAGTCTTTGCCCGACAAAGTAATGTTAGGATTTGGCTTTTGTGCCGAATACATTACGTTGTTACAGGTGTCAAGCTTATGGGCACGTGGTGTGTAGGAGGAAGGTTCCTAGGTGTTCCTATGTGGCAGAGGTGTGTAGGAGAGAGGTTCCTAGGTGTTCCTATGTGGCAGAGGTGTGTAGGAGGAGGGAGGTTCCTAGGTGTTCCTATGTGGCAGCAGTGTGTAGGAGGGAGGTTCCTAGGTGTTCCTATGTGGCAGAGGTGTGTAGCAGGAGGGAGGTTCCTAGGTGTTCCTATGTGGCAGCAGTGTGTAGGAGGGAGGTTCCTAGGTGTTCCTATGTGGCAGCCGTGTGTAGGAGAGAGGTTCCTAGGTGTTCCTATGTGGCAGAGGTGTGTAGGAGGAGGGAGGTTCCTAGGTGTTCCTATGTAGCAGCAGTGTGTAGGAGGGAGGTTCCTAGGTGTTCCTATGTGGCAGAGGTGTGTAGGAGGGAGGTTCCTAGGTGTTCCTATGTGGCAGAGGTGTGTAGGAGGAGGGAGGTTCCTAGGTGTTCCTATGTGGCAGCCGTGTGTAGGAGAGAGGTTCCTAGGTGTTCCTATGTGGCAGAGGTGTGTAGGAGGAGGGAGGTTCCTAGGTGTTCCTATGTGGCAGCAGTGTGTAGGAGGGAGGTTCCTAGGTGTTCCTATGTGGCAGAGGTGTGTAGGAGGGAGGTTCCTATGTGGCAGAGGTGTGTAGGAGGGAGGTTCTAGGTGTTCCTATGTGGCAGAGGTGTGTAGGAGGGAGGTTCCTAGGTGTTCCTATGTGGCAGCAGTGTGTAGGAGGGAGGTTCCTAGGCGTTCCTATGTAGCAGAGGTGTGTAGGAGGGAGGTTCCTAGGTGTTCCTATGTGGCAGCAGTGTGTAGGAGGGAGGTTCCTAGGTGTTCCTATGTGGCAGCAGTGTGTAGGAGGGAGGTTCCTAGGTGTTCCTATGTGGCAGAGGTGTGTAGGAGGGAGGTTCCTATGTGGCAGAGGTGTGTAGGAGGGAGGTTCCTAGGTGTTCCTATGTGGCAGAGGTGTGTAGGAGGGAGGTTCCTAGGTGCTCCTATGTGGCAGAGGTGTGTAGGAGGGAGGTTCCTAGGTGTTCCTATGTGGCAGAGGTGTGTAGGAGGGAGGTTCCTAGGTGTTCCTATGTGGCAGCAGTGTGTAGGAGGGAGGTTCCTAGGTGTTCCTATGTGGCAGCAGTGTGTAGGAGGGAGGTTCCTAGGTGTTCCTATGTGGCAGAGGTGTGTAGGAGGGAGGTTCCTATGTGGCAGAGGTGTGTAGGAGGGAGGTTCCTAGGTGTTCCTATGTGGCAGAGGTGTGTAGGAGGGAGGTTCCTAGGTGTTCCTATGTGGCAGCAGTGTGTAGGAGGGAGGTTCCTAGGCGTTCCTATGTAGCAGAGGTGTGTAGGAGGAAGGTTCCTAGGTGTTCCTATGTGGCAGCAGTGTGTAGGAGGGAGGTTCCTAGGTGTTCCTATGTGGCAGAGGTGTGTAGGAGGGAGGTTCCTATGTGGCAGAGGTGTGTAGGAGGGAGGTTCCTAGGTGTTCCTATGTGGCAGAGGTGTGTAGGAGGGAGGTTCCTAGGTGCTCCTATGTGGCAGAGGTGTGTAGGAGGGAGGTTCCTAGGTGTTCCTATGTAGCAGAGGTGTGTAGGAGGAAGGTTCCTAGGTGTGAGAAGTGTGCAGAAGGGCATGACACAAAGGAATATGTAGCATTGGGGAAAGTAGTGGTATGTGTTAATTGTAGGGTTGCCCATGGGGCTGGGGATCAGATGTCTCTTGCGAGAGGCAGGTTGAGGTTTCCATGGTTAGAGTAGTGCAGAAGGTGTCATATGCTGAGGCAGTGAGAAAGTAGAGGAAGATGGGTCAAGGGATCCTGAGAGGAGTGGTGTGAGTAGTAGATCTGTACCAGTACAGAGGGAGGGATCCTGAGAGGAGTGGTGTGAGTAGTAGATCTGTACCAGTACAGAGGGAGGGATCCTGAGAGGAGTGGTGTGAGTAGTAGATCTGTACCAGTACAGAGGGAGGGATCCTGAGAGGAGGGGTGTGAGTAGTAGATCTGTACCAGTACAGAGGGAGGGATCCTGAGAGGAGGGGTGTGAGTAGTAGATCTGTACCAGTACAGAGGGAGGGATCCTGAGAGGAGTGGTGTGAGTAGTAGATCTGTACCAGTACAGAGGGAGGGATCCTGAGAGGAGGGGTGTGAGTAGTAGATCTGAAAATCTTTATACTCTCTTTGGATAATTCATTCCAATCATTTAAAAGTTAACAGCAGGTATTCTGCACCTGTACAGAGGGAGGGATCCTGAGAGGAGTGGTGTGAGTAGTAGATCTGTACCTGTACAGAGGGAGGGATCCTGAGAGGAGTGGTGTGAGTAGTAGATCTGTACCAGTACAGATGGAGGGATCCTGAGAGGAGTGGTAGATGTGTACCAGTACAGAGGGGGGGATCCTGAGAGGAGTGGTGTGAGTAGTAGATCTGTACCAGTACAGATGGAGGGATCCTGAGAGGAGTGGTAGATGTGTACCAGTACAGAGGGGGGGATCCTGAGAGGAGTGGTGTGAGTAGTAGATCTGTACCTGTACAGAGGGAGGGATCCTGAGAGGAGTGGTGTGAGTAGTAGATCTGTACCAGTACAGATGGAGGGATCCTGAGAGGAGTGGTGTGAGTAGTAGATCTGTACCAGTACAGATGGAGGGATCCTGAGAGGAGTGGTAGATGTGTACCAGTACAGAGGGGGGGATCCTGAGAGGGGTGGTGTGAGTAGTAGATCTGTACCTGTACAGAGGGAGGGATCCTGAGAGGAGTGGTGTGAGTAGTAGATCTGTACCTGTACAGAGGGAGGGATCCTGAGAGGAGTGGTAGATGTGTACCAGTACAGATGGAGGGATCCTGAGAGGAGTGGTGTGAGTAGTAGATCTGTACCAGTACAGATGGAGGGATCCTGAGAGGAGTGGTAGATGTGTACCAGTACAGAGGGGGGGATCCTGAGAGGAGTGGTGTGAGTAGTAGATCTGTACCAGTACAGATGGAGGGATCCTGAGAGGAGTGGTGTGAGTAGTAGATCTGTACCTGTACAGAGGGAGGGATCCTGAGAGGAGTGGTAGATGTGTACCAGTACAGATGGAGGGATCCTGAGAGGAGTGGTGTGAGTAGTAGATCTGTACCAGTACAGATGGAGGGATCCTGAGAGGAGTGGTAGATGTGTACCAGTACAGAGGGGGGGATCCTGAGAGGAGTGGTGTGAGTAGTAGATCTGTACCAGTACAGATGGAGGGATCCTGAGAGGAGTGGTAGATGTGTACCAGTACAGAGGGAGGGATACTGAGAGGAGTGGTAGATGTGTACCAGTACAGAGGGAGGGATACTGAGAGGAGTGGTGTGAGTAGTTGATCTGTACCAGAACAGAGGGAGGGATACTGAGAGGAGTGGTAGATGTGTACCAGTACAGAGGGAGGAGTGGTGTGAGTAGTAGATCTGTACCAGTACAGAGGGAGGGATACTGAGAGGAGTGGTAGATGTGTACCAGTACAGAGGGAGGGGTCCTGAGAGGAGGGGTGTGAGTAGTAGATCTGTCCCAGTACAGAGGGAGGGATACTGAGAGGAGTGGTAGATGTGTACCAGTACAGAGGGAGGGATCCTGAGAGGAGGGGTGTGAGTAGTAGATCTGTACCAGAACAGAGGGAGGGGTCCTGAGAGGAGTGGTGTGAGTGGTAGATCTGTACCAGAACAGAGGGAGGGATACTGAGAGGAGTGGTAGATGTGTACCAGTACAGAGGGAGGAGTGGTGTGAGTAGTAGATCTGTACCAGTACAGAGGGAGGGATACTGAGAGGAGTGGTAGATGTGTACCAGTACAGAGGGAGGGGTCCTGAGAGGAGGGGTGTGAGTGGTAGATCTGTACCAGTACAGATGGAGGGATCCTGAGAGGAGTGGTGTGAGTAGTAGATCTGTACCAGTACAGATGGAGGGATCCTGAGAGGAGTGGTAGATGTGTACCAGTACAGAGGGGGGGATCCTGAGAGGAGTGGTGTGAGTAGTAGATCTGTACCTGTACAGAGGGAGGGATCCTGAGAGGAGTGGTGTGAGTAGTAGATCTGTACCTGTACAGAGGGAGGGATCCTGAGAGGAGTGGTAGATGTGTACCAGTACAGATGGAGGGATCCTGAGAGGAGTGGTGTGAGTAGTAGATCTGTACCAGTACAGATGGAGGGATCCTGAGAGGAGTGGTAGATGTGTACCAGTACAGAGGGGGGGATCCTGAGAGGAGTGGTGTGAGTAGTAGATCTGTACCAGTACAGATGGAGGGATCCTGAGAGGAGTGGTGTGAGTAGTAGATCTGTACCTGTACAGAGGGAGGGATCCTGAGAGGAGTGGTAGATGTGTACCAGTACAGATGGAGGGATCCTGAGAGGAGTGGTGTGAGTAGTAGATCTGTACCAGTACAGATGGAGGGATCCTGAGAGGAGTGGTAGATGTGTACCAGTACAGAGGGGGGGATCCTGAGAGGAGTGGTGTGAGTAGTAGATCTGTACCAGTACAGATGGAGGGATCCTGAGAGGAGTGGTAGATGTGTACCAGTACAGAGGGAGGGATACTGAGAGGAGTGGTAGATGTGTACCAGTACAGAGGGGGGGATCCTGAGAGGAGTGGTGTGAGTAGTAGATCTGTACCTGTACAGAGGGAGGGATCCTGAGAGGAGTGGTGTGAGTAGTAGATCTGTACCTGTACAGAGGGAGGGATCCTGAGAGGAGTGGTAGATGTGTACCAGTACAGATGGAGGGATCCTGAGAGGAGTGGTGTGAGTAGTAGATCTGTACCAGTACAGATGGAGGGATCCTGAGAGGAGTGGTAGATGTGTACCAGTACAGAGGGGGGGATCCTGAGAGGAGTGGTGTGAGTAGTAGATCTGTACCAGTACAGATGGAGGGATCCTGAGAGGAGTGGTGTGAGTAGTAGATCTGTACCTGTACAGAGGGAGGGATCCTGAGAGGAGTGGTAGATGTGTACCAGTACAGATGGAGGGATCCTGAGAGGAGTGGTGTGAGTAGTAGATCTGTACCAGTACAGATGGAGGGATCCTGAGAGGAGTGGTAGATGTGTACCAGTACAGAGGGGGGGATCCTGAGAGGAGTGGTGTGAGTAGTAGATCTGTACCAGTACAGATGGAGGGATCCTGAGAGGAGTGGTAGATGTGTACCAGTACAGAGGGAGGGATACTGAGAGGAGTGGTAGATGTGTACCAGTACAGAGGGAGGGATACTGAGAGGAGTGGTGTGAGTAGTTGATCTGTACCAGAACAGAGGGAGGGATACTGAGAGGAGTGGTAGATGTGTACCAGTACAGAGGGAGGAGTGGTGTGAGTAGTAGATCTGTACCAGTACAGAGGGAGGGATACTGAGAGGAGTGGTAGATGTGTACCAGTACAGAGGGAGGGGTCCTGAGAGGAGGGGTGTGAGTAGTAGATCTGTCCCAGTACAGAGGGAGGGATACTGAGAGGAGTGGTAGATGTGTACCAGTACAGAGGGAGGGATCCTGAGAGGAGGGGTGTGAGTAGTAGATCTGTACCAGAACAGAGGGAGGGGTCCTGAGAGGAGTGGTGTGAGTGGTAGATCTGTACCAGAACAGAGGGAGGGATACTGAGAGGAGTGGTAGATGTGTACCAGTACAGAGGGAGGAGTGGTGTGAGTAGTAGATCTGTACCAGTACAGAGGGAGGGATACTGAGAGGAGTGGTAGATGTGTACCAGTACAGAGGGAGGGGTCCTGAGAGGAGGGGTGTGAGTGGTAGATCTGTACCAGTACAGATGGAGGGATCCTGAGAGGAGGGGTGTGAGTAGTAGATCTGTACCAGTACAGAGGGAGGGATCCTGAGAGGAGTGGTAGATGTGTACCAGTACAGAGGGAGGGATCCCTCTGTAGAGGGTAGAGGGTAGAGAGGGTAGAGAAGGAGAGAGACAGAGGTATATAAAGAGAGAAGGTAGAGAAGGAGAGACAGAGGTATATAAAGAGAGAGGGTAGAGAAGGAGAGACAGAGGTATATAAAGAGAGAGGGTAGAGAAGGAGAGAGACAGAGGTATATAAAGAGAGAGGGTAGAGAAGGAGAGAGACAGAGGTATATAAAGAGAGAGGGTAGAGAAGGAGAGAGACAGAGGTATATAAAGAGAGAGGGTAGAGAAGGAGAGAGACAGAGGTATATAAAGAGAGAGGGTAGAGAAGGAGAGACAGAGGTATATAAAGAGAGAGGGTAGAGAAGGAGAGAGACAGAGGTATATAAAGAGAGAGGGTAGAGAAGGAGAGACAGAGGTATATAAAGAGAGAGGGTAGAGAAGGAGAGAGACAGAGGTATATAAAGAGAGAGGGTAGAGAAGGAGAGAGACAGAGGTATATAAAGTGAGAGGGTAGAGAAGGAGAGAGACAGAGGTATATAAAGAGAGAGGGTAGAGAAGGAGAGACAGAGGTATATAAAGAGAGAGGGTAGAGAAGGAGAGAGACAGAGGTATATAAAGAGAGAGGGTAGAGAAGGAGAGAGACAGAGGTATATAAAGAGAGAGGGTAGAGAAGGAGAGAGACAGAGGTATATAAAGAGAGAGGGTAGAGAAGGAGAGAGAGAGGTATATAAAGAGAGAGGGTAGAGAAGGAGAGACAGAGGTATATAAAGAGAGAGGGTAGAGAAGGAGAGACAGAGGTATATAAAGAGAGAGGGTAGAGAAGGAGAGAGACAGAGGTATATAAAGAGAGAGGGTAGAGAAGGAGAGACAGAGGTATATAAAGAGAGAGGGTAGAGAAGGAGAGAGACAGAGGTATATAAAGAGAGAGGGTAGAGAAGGAGAGAGACAGAGGTATGTAAAGAGAGAGGGTAGAGAAGGAGAGAGACAGAGGTATATAAAGAGAGAGGGTAGAGAAGGAGAGACAGAGGTATATAAAGAGAGAGGGTAGAGAAGGAGAGAGACAGAGGTATATAAAGAGAGAGGGTAGAGAAGGAGAGAGACAGAGGTATATAAAGAGAGAGGGTAGAGAAGGAGAGACAGCGGTATATAAAGAGAGAGGGTAGAGAAGGAGAGACAGAGGTATATAAAGAGAGAGGGTAGAGAAGGAGAGACAGAGGTATATAAAGAGAGAGGGTAGAGAAGGAGAGAGACAGAGGTATATAAAGAGAGAGGGTAGAGAAGGAGAGAGACAGAGGTATATAAAGAGAGAGGGTAGAGAAGGAGAGAGACAGAGGTATATAAAGAGAGAGGGTAGAGAAGGAGAGAGACAGAGGTATATAAAGAGAGAGGGTAGAGAAGGAGAGAGACAGAGGTATATAAAGAGAGAGGGTAGAGAAGGAGAGAGACAGAGGTATATAAAGAGAGAGGGTAGAGAAGGAGAGAGAGAGGTATATAAAGAGAGAGGGTAGAGAAGGAGAGAGACAGAGGTATATAAAGAGAGAGGGTAGAGAAGGAGAGACAGAGGTATATAAAGAGAGAGGGTAGAGAAGGAGAGAGACAGAGGTATATAAAGAGAGAGAGGGTAGAGAAGGAGAGAGACAGAGGTATATAAAGAGAGAGGGTAGAGAAGGAGAGAGACAGAGGTATATAAAGAGAGAGGGTAGAGAAGGAGAGACAGAGGTATATAAAGAGAGAGGGTAGAGAAGGAGAGAGACAGAGGTATATAAAGAGAGAGGGTAGAGAAGGAGAGAGAGAGGTATATAAAGAGAGAGGGTAGAGAAGGAGAGAGACAGAGGTATATAAAGAGAGAGGGGGTGGAGAGACAGAGGTATATAAAGAGAGAGGGTAGAGAAGGAGAGACAGAGGTATATAAAGAGAGAGGGTAGAGAAGGAGAGACAGAGGTATATAAAGAGAGAGGGGGTGGAGAGACAGAGGTATATAAAGAGAGAGGGGGTGGAGAGACAGAGGTATATAAAGAGAGAGGGGGTGGAGAGACAGAGGTATATAAAGAGAGAGGGGGTGGAGAGACAGAGGTATATAAAGAGAGAGGGGGTGGAGAGACAGAGGTATATAAAGAGAGAGGGGGTGGAGAGACAGAGGTATATAAAGAGAGAGGGGGTGGAGAGACAGAGGTATATAAAGAGAGAGGGGGTGGAGAGACAGAGGTATATAAAGAGAGAGGGGGTGGAGAGACAGAGGTATATAAAGAGAGAGGGGGTGGAGAGAGACAGAGGTATATAAAGAGAGAGGGGGTGGAGAGACAGAGGTATATAAAGAGAGAGGGGGTGGAGAGACAGAGGTATATAAAGAGAGAGGGGGTGGAGAGACAGAGGTATATAAAGAGAGAGGGGGTGGAGAGACAGAGGTATATAAAGAGAGAGGGTAGAGAAGGAGAGACAGAGGTATATAAAGAGAGAGGGGGTGGAGAGACAGAGGTATATAAAGAGAGAGGGGGTGGAGAGACAGAGGTATATAAAGAGAGAGGGGGTGGAGAGACAGAGGTATATAAAGAGAGAGGGGGTGGAGAGACAGAGGTATATAAAGAGAGAGGGGGTGGAGAGACAGAGGTATATAAAGAGAGAGGGGGTGGAGAGACAGAGGTATATAAAGAGAGAGGGGGTGGAGAGACAGAGGTATATAAAGAGAGAGGGGGTGGAGAGACAGAGGTATATAAAGAGAGAGGGGGTGGAGAGACAGAGGTATATAAAGAGAGAGGGGGTGGAGAGACAGAGGTATATAAAGAGAGAGGGGGTGGAGAGAGAGAGGTATATAAAGAGAGAGGGGGTGGAGAGACAGAGGTATATAAAGAGAGAGGGGGTGGAGAAGGAGAGAGACAGAGGTATATAAAGAGAGAGGGGGTGGAGAGACAGAGGTATATAAAGAGAGAGGGGGTGGAGAGACAGAGGTATATAAAGAGAGAGGGTAGAGAAGGAGAGAGACAGAGGTATATAAAGAGAGAGGGTAGAGAAGGAGAGAGACAGAGGTATATAAAGAGAGAGGGGGTGGAGAGACAGAGGTATATAAAGAGAGAGGGGGTGGAGAGACAGAGGTATATAAAGAGAGAGGGGGTGGAGAGACAGAGGTATATAAAGAGAGAGGGGGTGGAGAGACAGAGGTATATAAAGAGAGAGGGGGTGGAGAGACAGAGGTATATAAAGAGAGAGGGGGTGGAGAGACAGAGGTATATAAAGAGAGAGGGGGTGGAGAGACAGAGGTATATAAAGAGAGAGGGGGTGGAGAGACAGAGGTATATAAAGAGAGAGGGGGTGGAGAGACAGAGGTATATAAAGAGAGAGGGTAGAGAAGGAGAGAGACAGAGGTATATAAAGAGAGAGGGTAGAGAAGGAGAGAGACAGAGGTATGTAAAGAGAGAGGGTAGAGAAGGAGAGAGACAGAGGTATATAAAGAGAGAGGGTAGAGAAGGAGAGAGACAGAGGTATATAAAGAGAGAGGGTAGAGAAGGAGAGAGACAGAGGTATATAAAGAGAGAGGGTAGAGAAGGAGAGAGACAGAGGTATATAAAGAGAGAGGGTAGAGAAGGAGAGACAGAGGTATATAAAGAGAGAGGGTAGAGAAGGAGAGAGACAGAGGTATATAAAGAGAGAGGGTAGAGAAGGAGAGAGACAGAGGTATATAAAGAGAGAGGGTAGAGAAGGAGAGAGAGAGGTATATAAAGAGAGAGGGTAGAGAAGGAGAGAGACAGAGGTATATAAAGAGAGAGGGGGTGGAGAGACAGAGGTATATAAAGAGAGAGGGGGTGGAGAGACAGAGGTATATAAAGAGAGAGGGGGTGGAGAGACAGAGGTATATAAAGAGAGAGGGGGTGGAGAGACAGAGGTATATAAAGAGAGAGGGGGTGGAGAGACAGAGGTATATAAAGAGAGAGGGGGTGGAGAGACAGAGGTATATAAAGAGAGAGGGGGTGGAGAGACAGAGGTATATAAAGAGAGAGGGGGTGGAGAGACAGAGGTATATAAAGAGAGAGGGGGTGGAGAGACAGAGGTATATAAAGAGAGAGGGGGTGGAGAGACAGAGGTATATAAAGAGAGAGGGGGTGGAGAGAGAGAGGTATATAAAGAGAGAGGGGGTGGAGAGACAGAGGTATATAAAGAGAGAGGGGGTGGAGAAGGAGAGAGACAGAGGTATATAAAGAGAGAGGGGGTGGAGAGACAGAGGTATATAAAGAGAGAGGGGGTGGAGAGACAGAGGTATATAAAGAGAGAGGGTAGAGAAGGAGAGAGACAGAGGTATATAAAGAGAGAGGGTAGAGAAGGAGAGAGACAGAGGTATATAAAGAGAGAGGGGGTGGAGAGACAGAGGTATATAAAGAGAGAGGGGGTGGAGAGACAGAGGTATATAAAGAGAGAGGGGGTGGAGAGACAGAGGTATATAAAGAGAGAGGGGGTGGAGAGACAGAGGTATATAAAGAGAGAGGGGGTGGAGAGACAGAGGTATATAAAGAGAGAGGGGGTGGAGAGACAGAGGTATATAAAGAGAGAGGGGGTGGAGAGACAGAGGTATATAAAGAGAGAGGGGGTGGAGAGACAGAGGTATATAAAGAGAGAGGGGGTGGAGAGACAGGTACTCTGACAGCCAAAGGGGCAACATGGAACATTTTATCAAATGCAACAGTAATGTTGTTATGACCATAATGAAGCAGAAGTAGCAGAATGGATGCTGTTTCCTGGACATGGTGAAGTCATGCTGCACGCCACACACACACTAGTTTCACCCACCGGGCTGTCAGTCCCTGTCTGTTTCCGGGTGCTGGTCACCACCTCCAGCTTGGCATTGTTTGGCACGCTGGCAAACCTCCACTGGAGCGACAGGTCCAGAACGTTCCTCTGAAATCTGTCAAAGGGATGGATGGATAGAGAGGGAGGGATGAGGCTTTAGTGAAAGAGCAGTGTCCTGAGCCCGGTATACAAAGGGCGTGGACAGAGGGCACACACGACTAGCCAGCCCTCCCCCTCCACTCAATCACAGCTTCATCATAGTTCAGTTTGATGATTTGGGTACCACTACAAAACATCCACGGAAAATGTAGTAAAGAGGATATCTAGCTAGTCTTTCAGTTCACAGAGCTAGCCAGCTAACGTTAGCACGTCTAGAGACCAAGGTAGCTAGCTAGGCTAACAACAAAGCTCTCAACTCACTTTAAACCGTGGTCGTCAGGATTAATTCCATGTTTCTTGCAGACGTCTTCGAGGACCTAAATACAAAGTATTGGTTATCTATCAGCTAAACAAGTTAACTAGCAAAGCAACTTACTTTGTGCAGACAAAGAGAGAAAAACGAGCAGGCTAAACTGAACAGTCATTGTTCAGCCGACATGAAAAGATCACTCTCGTTTTCATAACCTAGAAAAGGGAGACAATTATTTTAAACGCAGACTGGGAGAGCAGGAAATCAGCTTTATTACTACCTACCTGTAGCAAAGGTGTGTTTGGCGAGATTTTTACGGTTTGTCTTCTTCCATTGGGAGTCAGAACTGTCACTGTTGTGCTGGCCGCCATTGTGGTGTGACGTCCAGTTGTTTGTTTGAAAAAACTTTATTGACACAATTGTCTTTATGGCCCACTGTGGTAGCATCAGCGTGTGTGTGACTATCTGTACCTATGTGTGATATGGTATTGTGTTAAAGGGGACACCAAGTGTGTGGCGATGGTGTGTTCCATTCTATTCGTGTGTGTTCCATTCTATTCGTGTCTGCTCTGTAGCAGAGGGGGAGAGAGGTTGGTGGCAGGGGGAGGCAGATGAGAGAGAGATGGAGGGGAGGTAGGAGGAGGGTTTAAGAGTGCTGAACATTTTTCAGATGCCTTCCTGGACTCATGGTGACTGGTGCTTTGATCTAGACATTCTGGTATGGTACACACACTCAAATCAAATGAAATTTTATTTGTCACATACACATGGTTAGCAGATGTTAATGCGAGTGTAGCGAAATGCTTGTGCTTCTAGTTCCGACAATGCAGTAATAACCAACAAGTAATCTAACTAACAATTCAAAAACTACTGTCTTATACACAGTGTAAGGGGATAAAGAATATGTGTACATAAAGATATATGAATGAGTGATGGTACAGAGCAGCATAGGCAAGATACAGTAGATGGTATCGAGTACAGTATATACATATGAGATGAGCATGTAAACAAAGTGGCATAGTTTAAAGTGGCTAGTGATACATGTATTACATAAAGATGCAGTAGATGATATAGAGTACAGTATATACGTATACATATGAGATGAATAATGTAGGGTATGTAAACATTATATTAGGTAGCATTGTTTAAAGTGGCTAGTGATATATTTTACATCATTTCCCATCAATTCCCATTATTAAAGTGGCTGGAGTTGAGTCAGTGTGTTGGCAGCAGCCACTCAATGTTAGTGGTGGCTGTTTAACGGTCTGATGGCCTTGAGATAGAAGCTGTTTTTCAGTCTCTCGGTCCCAGCTTTGATGCACTCATACGCTCTCTTACACACACACACACACACACACACACACACCAAGGAGTTCTAATTACTTCCAACTGCTCTCAGTCTTTAATGGGGGAGAGAAGGAGGAGGAGAGGAGACAGAACAGGGGAGAGGAGAGAAGGGGGAGGAGGAGGGGTGAGATAACAGGGGAGAGGAGTGGAGGAGAGAAGGAGGAGGAGGAGGAGGGGTAAGAGAACAGGGGAGGGGTGTGGAGGAGGGGTAAGAGACCAGGGGAGGGGCGTGGAGGAGAGAAGGAGGAGGAGGGGTAAGAGAACAGGGGAGAGGTGTGGGGTAGAGGAGGAGGGGTAAGAGAACAGGGGAGGGTGTGGAGAAGAGAAGGAGGAGGAGGGGTAAGAGAACAGGGATGGGTGTGGAGGAGAGGAGGAGGGGTGAGAGAACAGGGGAGGGGTGTGGAGGAGAGAAGGAGGAGGAGGGGTGAGAGAACAGGGGAGAGGTGTGGAGGAGAGAAGGAGGAGGAGGGGTGAGACAACAGGGGAGGGGTGTGGAGGAGAGAAGGAGGAGGAGGGGTGAGAGAACAGGGGAGGGGTGTGGAGGAGAGAAGGAGGAGGAGGGGTGAGAGAACAGGGGAGAGGTGTGGAGGAGGGGTGAGATAACAGGGGAGAGGTGTGGAGGAGAGAAGGAGAGAAGGAGGAGGAGGGGTGAGAGAACAGGGGAGAGGTGTGGAGGAGGGGTGAGATAACAGGGGAGAGGTGTGGAGGAGAGAAGGAGGATGAGGGGTGAGAGAACAGGGGAGAGGTGTGGAGGAGAGAAGGAGGAGGAGGGGTGAGATAACAGGGGAGAGGTGTGGAGGAGAGAAAGAGGAGGCGCAGGGGTAGGAGGTCTGCAGTCTGTACACACCTGCTGTGGAGGGCGAGTGGTATTCAGGTGGGAGGAGTGTTTTTTCAGTAGGATGATTGTGGGTATTTCAGAGGGTCACGTGTCTCAGAGCCCTCCTGTTCAGTTTGGATTAACTTCAAACACATAAGTTGGAGTTCGGTACATGTATGACCCTGGGTCACATTCATTAGTGCACACTCTAGCAAGATGTTTTGCAACAGAAAATAAAAACATGCGTTTCTTATTGGACAAGTTCAGGTCATTACTCCCTGTTTCGGCCTATTTGCTTCCTAGTGAATACGACCCTGTTATGGTATGTTCCAGGTATAGAACCTGCTGCTGTGAGTTCCTGGAGGAAACCCCTGCGAGGAAACGCTTCCTGTCTGGCTTGCTTCTGCTTCAAACACCTGTATTGGTCTTGTTCATTAGGGCAACGGACCATGTTTTTAAATGCTCTTCAACCGATTAACTCAAATGAATGTCTTATTGGGCAAGTCCAGGAAGTCCCTCCTTGTTTCAGTCCGAACCTCCTTGGTTCTGGTGACAGACGGTCACAGGGTTTCATAGTGCTCTGGTCAAAAGTAGCGCCCTACAGTATATAGGAGTATGGTTCCATTTGGGACATGACTACAATGTGATTACAGTTACACCGATCTCCTCTAGGTGGCAGTGTTTACCAGTGAATGAGAGGATATGTCATTCACGTTTCACTGGTTTTCTGCCTTCCTCGTTCCTATACAGGCTCAATATCATGGTCCATGCTGCTTGTTAGATCCCTGGCTACCCAGACTCCTTGCTACGCCACGCCAACGGAAAAGGGAAGGGGGATACCTAGTCAGTTGTACAACTGAATGCATTCAACTGAAATGTGTCTTCAGCATTTAACCCCAACCCCTCTGGTCAGGTGACAGTGGAAGTGGAGAGGCTGGGGAACGAATAGTAATAATGAATAGTAATAATTAATAGTAATAATGAATAGTAATAATGAATAGTAATAATGAATAGTAATAATGGATAGTAATAATGAATAGTAATAATGGATAGTAATAATGGATAGTAATAATGGATAGTAATAATGGATAGTAATAATGAATAGTAATAATGGATAGTAATAATGAATAGTAATAATGAATAGTAGTAATGAATAGTAATAATGAATAGAAATAATGAATAGTAGTAATGAATAGTAATAATGAATAGTAATAATGAATAGTAGTAATGGATAGTAATAATGGATAGTAATAATGAATAGTAATAATGAATAGTAATAATGAATAGTAATAATGGATAGTAATAATGAATAGTAATAATGAATAGTAATAATGAATAGTAATAATGAATAGTAGTAATGAATAGTAATAATGGATAGTAATAATGGATAGTAATAATGAGTAGTAATAATTGTCGCGGTAGGGGATTTTGCTATAGGACCGTTAAGGTACCCCCGTCGAGAGTGATACAAGTCGTCTCACTCAAGTTCTTATGTCACCCGGCTAACAGGTGACTCACAGGTCCTCCAGACTGGCCTGGTTATGTATCCTGCCCTTTTATTCTGAGATTAGACTTGTGTGGTGCCGTTAGGCTTGTTTCAGGATCCTAGATAATATCAATCAGACTTAGAGTACCTCTTGTTTCAGGATCCTAGATAATATCAATCAGACTTAGAGTACCTCTTGTTTCAGGATCCTAGATAATATCAATCAGACTTAGAGTACCTCTTGTTTCAGGATCCTAGATAATATCAATCAGACTTAGAGTACCTCTTGTTTCAGGATCCTAGATAATATCAATCAGACTTAGAGTACCTCTTGTTTCAGGATCCTAGATAATATCAATCAGACTTAGAGTACCTCTTGTTTCAGGATCCTAGATAATATCAATCAGACTTAGAGTACCTCTTGTTTCAGGATCCTAGATAATATCAATCAGACTTAGAGTACCTCTTGTTTCAGGATCTTAGATAATATCAATCAGACTTAGAGTACCTCTTGTTTCAGGATCCTAGATAATATCAATCAGACTTAGAGTACCTCTTGTTTCAGGATCCTAGATAATATCAATCAGACTTAGAGTACCTCTTGTTTCAGGATCCTAGATAATATCAATCAGACTTAGAGTACCTCTTGTTTCAGGATCCTAGATAATATCAATCAGACTTAGAGTACCTCTTGTTTCAGGATCCTAGATAATATCAATCAGACTTAGAGTACCTCTTGTTTCAGGATCCTAGATAATATCAATCAGACTTAGAGTACCTCTTGTTTCAGGATCCTAGATAATATCAATCAGACTTAGAGTACCTCTTGTTTCAGGATCCTAGATAATATCAATCAGACTTAGAGTACCTCTTGTTTCAGGATCCTAGATAATATCAATCAGACTTAGAGTACCTCTTGTTTCAGGATCCTAGATAATATCAATCAGACTTAGAGTACCTCTTGTTTCAGGATCCTAGATAATATCAATCAGACTTAGAGTACCTCTTGTTTCAGGATCCTAGATAATATCAATCAGACTTAGAGTACCTCTTGTTTCAGGATCCTAGATAATATCAATCTGTAACGGTTTTCTTGATGAGAAGGAGAGTCGGACCAAAATGCAGCGTGTCGATTGCGATCCATGTTTTAATAAACAAACGTAAAACACGAATCAATACAAACACTACAAAATAAAGAACGTAATGAACGTAACGAAAACCTAAACAGCCTATCTGGTGAAAACACATAGACAGGAACAATCACCCACAAACACACAGTGAAACCCAGGCTACCTAAATATGGTTCCCAATCAGAGACAATGACGAACACCTGCCTCTGATTGAGAACCATATCAGGCCGAACATAGAACTGGACAAACTAGACATGTAACATAGAATGCCCACTCAGATCACACCCTGACCAACCACAACATAGAAATATACAAAGTAAACTATGGTCAGGGTGTGACACAATCAGACTTAGAGTACCTCTTGTTTCAGGATCCTAGATAATATCAATCAGACTTAGAGTACCTCTTGTTTCAGGATCCTAGATAATATCAATCAGACTTAGAGTACCTCTTGTTTCAGGATCCTAGATAATATCAATCAGACTTAGAGTACCTCTTGTTTCAGGATCCTAGATAATATCAATCAGACTTAGAGTACCTCTTGTTTCAGGATCCTAGATAATATCAATCAGACTTAGAGTACCTCTTGTTTCAGGATCCTAGATAATATCAATCAGACTTAGAGTACCTCTTGTTTCAGGATCCTAGATAATATCAATCAGACTTAGAGTACCTCTTGTTTCAGGATCCTAGATAATATCAATCAGACTTAGAGTACCTCTTGTTTCAGGATCCTAGATAATATCAATCAGACTTAGAGTACCTCTTGTTTCAGGATCCTAGATAATATCAATCAGACTTAGAGTACCTCTTGTTTCAGGATCCTAGATAATATCAATCAGACTTAGAGTACCTCTTGTTTCAGGATCCTAGATAATATCAATCAGACTTAGAGTACCTCTTGTTTCAGGATCCTAGATAATATCAATCTGTAACGGTTTTCTTGATGAGAAGGAGAGTCGGACCAAAATGCAGCGTGTCGATTGCGATCCATGTTTTAATAAACAAACGTAAAACACGAATCAATACAAACACTACAAAATAAAGAACGTAATGAACGTAACGAAAACCTAAACAGCCTATCTGGTGAAAACACATAGACAGGAACAATCACCCACAAACACACAGTGAAACCCAGGCTACCTAAATATGGTTCCCAATCAGAGACAATGACGAACACCTGCCTCTGATTGAGAACCATATCAGGCCGAACATAGAACTGGACAAACTAGACATGTAACATAGAATGCCCACTCAGATCACACCCTGACCAACCACAACATAGAAATATACAAAGTAAACTATGGTCAGGGTGTGACACAATCAGACTTAGAGTACCTCTTGTTTCAGGATCCTAGATAATATCAATCAGACTTAGAGTACCTCTTGTTTCAGGATCCTAGATAATATCAATCAGACTTAGAGTACCTCTTGTTTCAGGATCCTAGATAATATCAATCAGACTTAGAGTACCTCTTGTTTCAGGATCCTAGATAATATCAATCAGACTTAGAGTACCTCTTGTTTCAGGATCCTAGATAATATCAATCAGACTTAGAGTACCTCTTGTTTCAGGATCCTAGATAATATCAATCAGACTTAGAGTACCTCTTGTTTCAGGATCCTAGATAATATCAATCAGACTTAGAGTACCTCTTGTTTCAGGATCCTAGATAATATCAATCAGACTTAGAGTACCTCTTGTTTCAGGATCCTAGATAATATCAATCAGACTTAGAGTACCTCTTGTTTCAGGATCCTAGATAATATCAATCAGACTTAGAGTACCTCTTGTTTCAGGATCCTAGATAATATCAATCAGACTTAGAGTACCTCTTGTTTCAGGATCCTAGATAATATCAATCAGACTTAGAGTACCTCTTGTTTCAGGATCCTAGATAATATCAATCAGACTTAGAGTACCTCTTGTTTCAGGATCCTAGATAATATCAATCAGACTTAGAGTACCTCTTGTTTCAGGATCCTAGATAATATCAATCAGACTTAGAGTACCTCTTGTTTCAGGATCTTAGATAATATCAATCAGACTTAGAGTACCTCTTGTTTCAGGATCCTAGATAATATCAATCAGACTTAGAGTACCTCTTGTTTCAGGATCCTAGATAATATCAATCAGACTTAGAGTACCTCTTGTTTCAGGATCTTAGATAATATCAATCAGACTTAGAGTACCTCTTGTTTCAGGATCCTAGATAATATCAATCAGACTTAGAGTACCTCTTGTTTCAGGATCCTAGATAATATCAATCAGACTTAGAGTACCTCTTGTTTCAGGATCCTAGATAATATCAATCAGACTTAGAGTACCTCTTGTTTCAGGATCTTAGATAATATCAATCAGACTTAGAGTACCTCTTGTTTCAGGATCCTAGATAATATCAATCAGACTTAGAGTACCTCTTGTTTCAGGATCCTAGATAATATCAATCAGACTTAGAGTACCTCTTGTTTCAGGATCCTAGATAATATCAATCAGACTTAGAGTACCTCTTGTTTCAGGATCCTAGATAATATCAATCAGACTTAGAGTACCTCTTGTTTCAGGATCCTAGATAATATCAATCAGACTTAGAGTACCTCTTGTTTCAGGATCCTAGATAATATCAATCAGACTTAGAGTACCTCTTGTTTCAGGATCCTAGATAATATCAATCAGACTTAGAGTACCTCTTGTTTCAGGATCCTAGATAATATCAATCAGACTTAGAGTACCTCTTGTTTCAGGATCCTAGATAATATCAATCAGACTTAGAGTACCTCTTGTTTCAGGATCCTAGATAATATCAATCAGACTTAGAGTACCTCTTGTTTCAGGATCCTAGATAATATCAATCAGACTTAGAGTACCTCTTGTTTCAGGATCCTAGATAATATCAATCAGACTTAGAGTACCTCTTGTTTCAGGATCCTAGATAATATCAATCAGACTTAGAGTACCTCTTGTTTCAGGATCCTAGATAATATCACTCAGACTTAGAGTACCTCTTGTTTCAGGATCCTAGATAATATCAATCAGACTTAGAGTACCTCTGGGTTTTACTTTCCCTTTGTATGCTCTTATATCTAGACTCACGCAAGTTATAACTTGGTTACGATTTACAGTCTATGTCCGTCGACTAATACTACTTGATTATTAACATAGATGATACCTGTTGCAATAAAATGATTAAACCATCATATTGTCTTTAGTGTAGAAACTAGACTTGTTCCCCTAGAACGGGAGTGTCAGAGGCGTTCTCTCCCCGAGGGTTTTGGGTCTAGTTTCTACTTTTTATTCAATGTTTGCAATTCACACAGTTGTACACGTTATTACAGTTTCTTCTTTGTCCTTAATCTATAACATCAAACATCATCAAAACACTTACTACTATTAATGCCTTATTATATATGTATTACAACAGGTGGTTAATTACCTTGTATATGTATTACAACAGGTGGTTAATTACCTTGTATATGTATTACAACAGGTGGTTAATTACCTTAGCGTAGGTTGACCTGGTTGGTCCCCAAAGAGTATGTTCTTCCACTCACTATTTCTCCAGAGGCTTATCCAATCACTCAGTGTCTGTTTCTCCTACTAGAAGTTTGTACTATGATTTACTGATTAGTGAAGAGAACGGTTCGAGACAAAACCCCCTTATAACACCACTGTTGCTGTTCCCCCACCTCGGTTAGGATGTTGATGTCGGTGATAAGTCAAGTAGCACTATCATGCCCTCTTAACGGAAGGCATTCTCCTTATATACTCTTTATGGGACCAGGTCAGCTTTAGCGCTGAGTCACATTCTAACCTTGTGGCGAGCTATTTCTGTAAAGGGTCAGTTTGACATGTTACTGTGAAACATTACTAATGACAGATGCATCCTCGATCCCCAACTCTTGCATCAGTTAAACCCGTTCAAATTCTACTGCTAGTCTATCTCTTCCTCGTTCCGTCGATGACCAGCTCTCTCCCCGGTGCCCGAATGCAAGGCATCTCCATCTCTCTCTCTCTCTCTCTCTCTCTCTCTCTCTCTCTGTGTGTCTGTCTCTTACTCTCTCTCTCTCTCTCTCTCTCTCTCTCTCTCTCTCTCTCTCTCTCTCTCTCTCTCTCTCTCTCTCTCTCTCTCTCTCTCTCTCTCTCTCTCTCTCTCTCTCTCTCTCCTCATGTCTTTGTAGAATGTGTCTCTCTATTTATAGTCAGCCCGGTCATCTCTCTCCATTCCTTGGAGTCTGGAACGTGTCTGCATGCGTTACCACACACACACACACACACACACACACACACACACACACACACACACACACACACACACACACACACACACACACACACACACACACACACACACACACACACACACACACACACACACACACACACACACACACACACATCCATCGGCCCAACCCTTGTATTTAAATAACTTTCTCTGACTGACTGACTGACCACCTCCCTGTCTCCTCAGAGAGAGAGAGAGAGAGGGAGAGAGAGAGAGAGAGAGAGAGAGAGAGAGAGAGACAGTAAGAGACAGACACACAGAGAGAGAGAGAGAGAGAGAGAGAGAAAGAGAGAGAGAGAGAGAGAGAGACAATAAGAGACAGACACACAGAGAGAGAGAGAGAGAGAGAGAGAGAGAGAGAGAGAGAGAGAGAGAGAGAGAGAGAGAGAGAGAGAGAGGTGGTTTTTGGGCCACATGGCTTGGTTGTCAGTGAGAGTGTGCACTGCAACAGACAGACACACAGAGAGCCAAAGTGTGGTCGTGGACCTAAGGACTTCAAACTTGACCATCGGAAGACAAACCAGGTGACTGGACCGGATTATATTGGATCATTACATGCATGATATTACATACTGGGATTATGACAAACCCAAAGGTAACTCCCAGATGAGAATGTTTACTGTCCTGTTCCGTCCAAGAGAAGAAAAGCTCTGACAGAGACTGAAAGAGTCCTCAGAAGAGGAACAGGTTGGCCGGCTCTTTTGAATTCAGCAGTTGGATGTAAATATTGGATTTTATGAATGTCCAGTATTCAAAGACTCAAGAAATACATATATTATGTGTCAATCTTCTAAGGATTCAAATACGTATCAGAGGACTGAAGAAATACATATATAAGGACACAAGAAATATATGGATTCAAGAAGATATTCTGACTACACAAGAGTGTGTCCTTCTGATGTGTCTGAACAGTGGATCAGTCCGAGCTTCTCTACACACATGTGATCCAGAGAGCGTTTCACCCACGAGGGACGGCTGCGTTCTGACCTGTTTTCTTTGTGACATATCGTGAGCCGCCGACACATAAATAGAGACCCAGAAAATACCCAGAGTCCCTAGCGTCCCGGCAGAAACAGCAGAGCGAGAAGCAACCACGCACACTCACGCACAAACACGCCTGGTTCATGAGTCGATACATTCAAGACTTGCTTTGTGTCGTGACGTTTTCCACTTCATCCTACTCCAGTATAGGACAGACACCCCCTTAAACTCTCCCCTCTGACCTCTAACCCTTGACCTCTGACCCCCGATCGCTGAACCCTGACCTCTGAACCCTGACTCCTGACTATGAGCCCTCAGGGGGGTCAGTACCTCAACAAGGCAGCGGTCTTCTCCTCGCTTGGCGCCGCCCGCCTCTCCCAGCTGGCCCTGGGCTGCTCAGTGGTCGCCATGGTGAGCCACAGTGCGGGCTACAGCGGAGGGTCGTACGGCGTGTTCTGCATGGCGGT
The DNA here is from genome assembly GCF_045791955.1 of Oncorhynchus clarkii lewisi. NCBI lineage: Eukaryota > Metazoa > Chordata > Actinopteri > Salmoniformes > Salmonidae > Oncorhynchus > Oncorhynchus clarkii. The sequence continues at coordinate 8,728,715 of NC_092159.1, read as the reverse complement.
GTGGTGCGCGTGCTTCGGCATGACGACGGTGGTGTTCTTCCTGGACGCCACCCGTCTCCACGCCTGTCTGCCCGTCTCCTGGGATAACCTGACGGTGGCATTCGCCGCCCTGGCGACCCTCATGTACGTATGACATCACCATAATCATCGTTACACGTCATCATGTATGCATAACATCATCAAAATGAGACAAACAAGTGTTAGACATACATTATTATGTCATAAAGTAGACATGGGATAGCCTTTCACTGACTAACCATGACACCACTGACTAACCGTGACATCACTAACATGACATCACTAAACATGACATCGCTGACTAACATAATCCCCCTCCTCTCCTCTTCCTCTCCTCTTCCTCCAGGTATGTGACAGCCTCGGTGGTTTACCCAGTCTACTTTGTCAGAGCAGAGTGCCCCTACGGAGGCTGTGAGGTCCGGAACTTCCGCATCGCCGTCACTGTCTGCTCCATCGCCGGCTCCCTGGCCTACGGCGCCGAGGTGATCCTCTCGCGGGCCAAACCAGGCCGGGTCGTGGGCTACATGGCAACCGTCTCCGGCCTCCTCAAGGTCGTCCAGGGCTTCGTGGCGTGCATTATCTTCGGAGCGCTGGCGAACGGGACCGAGTATTCACGTCACGTAGCGACGATTTACTGCGTGGTCGTCTACGCCGTCTGCTTCGCCATGACGACCGTCGTGGTTATATTGACCGTGTCCGGTCGCACCGGGTGTCTGAAGTTACCGTTCGACCGGTTTGTTGTTGTTTACACGCTCTTGGCGGTTCTCCTCTACCTCAGCGCCTCCGTCGTCTGGCCCGTGTTCTGCTTCGACAGGAAGTACGGATCGCCAGAGCGCCCGTCGTCATGCCCGCGGGGCCGGTGTCCGTGGGATAGTAAGGTGGTCGTTGCAGTGTTTAGCTTCGTCAACCTGGCGCTGTACGTCGCCGACCTGGTGTACTCACAACGGATACGTTTCGTAACCCAGCAACCGCGGGTGTAGAACAGAATGGGACGGAACAGAACAGAATGGGATACAACGTTATTGTACAGCCAGAAGTGAACATTCACACAAAGACAATATGCTTCGTCTTCCCCCACCAACCACTGGTGAGGTGTAGAATAGGAGGAGGAGTAACCACTGAGTCAGAGAGAAAGGGGCGTCGACTATTCATCAATCCATCACATTTTATATATAAGGCCATTTCTACATCAGCTGATATCTTAAAGTGCTGTACAGAAACCCAGCCTAAAACCCCAAACAGGAAGCAATGCAGGTGTAGAAGCACGGTGGCTAGGAAAAACTCCCTAGAAAGGCAGGAACCTAGGAAGAGACCTAGAGAGGAACCAGACTCTGAGAGGTCAGTCCTCTTCTGGCTGTGCCGGGTGGAGATTATAACAGTACAAGGCCATTAAGGCTTTTGATTGAGTACATCACCTACTTGCATGAATGTGTCACCCTCTTTTATTGATGGGCTTATATCTCACAACCATGTAATCATTGAGATATAAAATATTCTTATTCAGTGTTTATGCACATAACAGCCAGCTAACCCTGCTACGACACCCCATTCGGGTGACACTCAGTGACTGACCCCTCTCACACCACTCTAGATATGATGGGGGAAGGATGACATCACTAAACATGACATCACTGACTAACACAATCCCTCTCCTCTCCTTCTGACTAGCCTAACACACCCTACCAGACCACACCATCGGCATCTCTAGCTAAATCCCTATTATGCTGCCTCCCCCCCAACTCCCTGCCCCTCGAGCCCAGACTACCACCACTCTATCTGGGTGGAAGATTTGAGAGAGTAGCTCTACTTCACCAACCCATGACACACTCCACTCTCCGTTTCCCCAGTACCAGCCACCTCCCCTGCCCCTCTACCCCCAGAACCCCCCCTCTCTTCCTGGGGTGTGAGGGGAGAGTGTGGCCTCTGTAGCAGCCAGCTGGTTGGGGCTTCTCTGTCAGCAGAACCAGAAGGAGAGGAACAGCACGGAATCTGACCAGCTCATCACACTCTCACTGGGGTCTGCACATTTACATTGAGTCCCCCACCCTCTCTCTGTCTCTCTCTCTGTCTCTCTGTCTCTTACTGTCTCTCTCTCTCTCTCTCTCTCTCTCTCTCTTTCTCTCTCTCTCTCTGCCCCCCTCTTTGTGTCTTTCTCTCTTCTTCCTTTCTTCCTCCTCTCCTCTCCTCTCCTCTCCTCTCCTCTCCTCTCCTCTCCTCTCCTCTCCTCTCCTCTCCTCTCCTTTCCTTTCCTTTCCTCCTCTCCTCTCCTTTCTTCCTCCTCTCCTCTCCTTTCCTCCTTTCCTCTCCTTTCTTCCTCCTCTCCTTTCCTTTCCTTTCCTCCTCTCCTCTCTAACTGTGTATCATCCTCCTCTTCTGCAGTGTCTAATCCAGGCTCAGTCCCGTTGTCAGGCACGACAGGAAGTTATCAATCCCATAAACACCCTACCGACCATCTCCATGACGATTTCAGAACCCAGTTTGCAGTTCCGTTGTGTTGTCAGAATACTGTCTGTTTACTTGTTTGTGTCTAATGTGAGTGCTATTAAGTTATGTTATACTACCAAGTTTTGTAAATTGAATAAATTAGAATTGGAATAACATGGAAAAATCCAGGATTTTGGGGAGATTTGAAACCTTTTGTGATACATCTGTGTGTTGATTTTGCATCTATAAATAAAGTTATATAATTGGGGATTGATACCATCACTCTAAGACTTTGTAGATATCTTGTATTGTACAGTACTAAACATGTGTGTGTGGTGTGTGTGTGTGTGTGTGTGTGTGTGTGTGGGTGTGTGTCTGTGTGTGTGGTGTGTGTATATGTGTGGTGTGTGTGTATGCGTGGTGTGTATGTGTGGTGTGTGTGTGTGTATGTGTGGTGTGTATGTGTGTGGAGTGTGTATGTGTGTGGAGTGTGTATATGTGTGGTGTGTGTGTGTGTATGTGTGGTGTGTATGTGTGTGGAGTGTGTATGTGTGTGGAGTGTGTATATGTGTGGTGTATGTGTATGTGTGGTGTGTGTGTATGTGTGGAGTGTGTATGTGTGTGGAGTGTGTATGTGTGTGGAGTGTGTATGTGTGTGGTGTGTGTATGTGTGTGGTGTGTGTATATGTGTGGTGTGTGTATATGTGTGGTGTATGTGTATGTGTGGAGTGTGTATGAGTGTGTGGAGTGTGTATGAGTGTGGAGTGTGTATGTGTGTGGAGTGTGTATTAGTGTGGTGTGTGTATGTGTGTGGTGTGTGTATATGTGTGGTGTGTGTATATGTGTGGTGTGTGTATATGTGTGGTGTGTGTGTGTATGTGTGGAGTGTGTATGAGTGTGGAGTGTGTATGTGTGTGTGTGTGTGATAACAGCCTCAGTGCACAAACACTCTGTGGTACAGATAATCTTTTTTCCGTCTCTTCTCCCTCTCCTCTACTTCACCCTTCTCCCTCTCCTCTACTTCTCCCTTCTCCCTCTCCTCTACTTCCCCCTTCTCCCTCTCCTCTACCGCCACCCCCTTCTCCCTCTCCTCTACTTCCCCCTTCTCCCTCTCCTCTACCGCCACCCCCTTCTCCCTCTCCTCTACTTCCCCCTTCTCCCTCTCCTCTACCGCCACCCCCTTCTCCCTCTCCTCTACCGCCACCCCCTTCTCCCTCTCCTCTACCGCCACCCCCTTCTCCCTCTCCTCTACTTCCCCCTTCTCCCTCTCCTCTACCGCCACCCCCTTCTCCCTCTCCTCTACTTCCCCCTTCTCCCTCTCCTCTACCGCCACCCCTTCTCCCTCTCCTCTACCGCCACCCCCTTCTCCCTCTCCTCTACTTCCCGCTTCTCCCTCTCCTCTACTTCCCCCTTCTCCCTCTCCTCTACCGCCACCCCCTTCTCCCTCTCCTCTACTTCCCCCTTCTCCCTCTCCTCTACCGCCACCCCCTTCTCCCTCTCCTCTACCGCCACCCCCTTCTCCCTCTCCTCTACCGCCACCCCCTTCTCCCTCTCCTCTACTTCCCCCTTCTCCCTCTCCTCTACCGCCACCCCCTTCTCCCTCTCCTCTACCTCCTCCTCTCCTCTCCTCTACCGCCACCCCCTTCTCCCTCTCCTCTACCGCCACCCCCTTCTCCCTCTCCTCTACCGCCACCCCCTTCTCCCTCTCCTCTACCGCCACCCCCTTCTCCCTCTCCTCTACCGACACCCCCTTCTCCCTCTCCTCTACTTCCCCCTTCTCCCTCTCCTCTACCACCACCCCCTTCTCCCTCTCCTCTACCGCCACCCCCTTCTCCCTCTCCTCTACCGCCACCCCCTTCTCCCTCTCCTCTACTTCCCCCTTCTCCCTCTCCTCTACCGCCACCCCCTTCTCCCTCTCCTCTACCTCCTCCTCTCCTCTACCGCCACCCCCTTCTCCCTCTCCTCTACCGGAGGGAGAGAGGGAGGGAGAGAGGGAGGGAGAGAGGGAGAGAGGGAGGGAGAAAAGGATGAGGGAGTAAGAGAATGTGAGAGAGAGAGGGGGATGAGGTGAGGGAGGGTGGGGGGTTTGGGGGGACTCAGGTTAGCAGTCCATAGAGATAAAATCCGCCCATCACACACACACACACACACACACACACACACACACACACACACACACACACACACACACACACACACACACACACACACACACACACTGTGAGAGTGATCTGTGTGGACAGGTGTCCATCCTAACCATCATGAGGTTCCTGCCTCTCCTGCCAGAGGGACTATAGAGGGTATGTATTCATACTGGGCCTGCAGCCTAAATGGGACCCTACTCCCTATTTAGTGCACTACTTTTGACCAGGATAGGGTAACATTAGGTACGCAGGCTGGCTCGTTGTCATGACAAATCTGGAACGGCCCCTGGGCCCACATTGATGATGTCACTCACTGTCCTAACTGTCAGTCACTCAACACTGCGTGGTGATAGGTTGTGGGTTTATTATTAGGCCTATATCCCTGACCAACTGGCATCCAAACCCAGATCTAAACCTTAACCTTAACCTTAACCCTCACCCTAAACCCTAACCTTAACCTTAACCTTAACCTTAACCCCTACCCTAACCCTAACCTTAACCTTAACCCCTACCCTAAACCCTAACCTTAACCTTAACCTTAACCCCTACCCTAAACCCTAACCTTAACCTAACCTTAACCCCTACCCTAAACCCTAACCTTAACCTTAACCCCTACCCTAAACCCTAACCAAACCCTAATCCTAAACCTACCCTAAACCCTAACCTTAACCCCTACCTTAACCTTAACCCTAACCTAAACCCTAACCCTAACCTTAACCCCTACCCTAACCCTAACCTTAACCCTAACCAAACCCTAACCTTAACCTTAACCACTACCCTTACCCTAACCTTAACCTTAACCCTTACCCTAATCCTAAACCTACTCTTAACCTTAACCTTAA
>NC_092159.1:8675421-8723187 GCF_045791955.1 Oncorhynchus clarkii lewisi | reverse complement strand
CCCCTAACCTAAACCCTAACCCTAACCTTAACCCCTACCCTAACCCTAACCCTAACCCTAACCAAACCCTAATCCTAAACCTACTCTTAACCTTTACCTCAACCATTTTAAATGTCAACTTCAATGGGGGTAGGGACGTCCCAAGGATACCAGATTGCACAAGACCTTTCTAACATGGCTGTGCTCTGAATGACAAGTATTACACAACCTGTTGGCTGTCTCTCTCTTTTGTGTTGTAGTTTTTCATCCGGCGGCCACCATTTGTAATTCCCCCGTGCAGGGAGAGAGATAGCCCTACGGTGGAACAGGAACCATAGACTGAGAAATTTACATTTCACAGAACATCTCGTGGCTTGTGCCCTCTTCTCCCCTTCTCCTCCCTCCATCTCTCTCTCTCCATTCTGCACTCCCTCCTGCCCTCTTCTCTTCTCTCCCTCTCCTCCCTCCATCTCTCTCCCATCTCTCCATTCTGCGCTCCTTCCTGCCCTCTTCTCCCCCTCTCCTCCCTCCATCTCTCTCTCTCCATTCTGCGCTCCCTCCTGCCCTCTTCTCCCCCTCTCCTCGCTCCATCTCTCTCTCTCCATTCTGCGCTCCCTCCTGCCCTCTTCTCCCCCTCTCCTCCCTCCATCTCTCTCTCTCTCCATTCTGCGCTCCCTCCTGCCCTCTTCTCTCCCTCTCCTCCCTCCATCTCTCTCTCTCTCCATTCTGCGCTCCCTCCTGCCCTCTTCTCCCCCTCTCCTCCCTCCTTCATCTCTCTCTCTCCATTCTGCGCGTACTCCTGCCCTCTTCTCCCCCTCTCCTCTCTCCATCTCTCTCTCTCTCTCCCTCCTGCCCTCTTCTCTCCCTCTTCTCCCTCCTTCATCTCTCTCTCTCCATTCTGCACGCCCTCCTGCCCTCTTCTCCCCCTCTCCTCCCTCCATCGCTCTCTCTCTCCATTCTGTGCTCCTCCATCTAAGAGAGAGAGACAGATGAGTGCCCTAGAGTGAACTTGTCTGCCTGTGTTATTAGCTATGCGTATCTCTACACCCGACAAGCAGTGTGTGTGTGTGTGTGTGTGTGTGTGTGTGTGTGTGGTCCACACCTCGCTTAGATGCCCCCTCTCCCCTCTGCAAACCAAAACTGATTCAGGCAGTCTGTGGTATTTTTAATAAATCTCTGGGGATTTCTTTTTCAGAAAAAGAGCGAATGAGTGTTGTCACGCCTCAGTACTCACGCAGGGGAATAGATAGTGCCAAGGCAGTCGGTGTTAAATTGACTTGTGAGAGGAGAGAGAGCGGGGGGGGGAGAGAGAAAGATAGAGAGGGGGGGGGGGGGGGGCTGGAAGGCACAAATCAATACGTTTTTCATTCAGACACTTTTCAAGATTGGTTGGAAGGAGAAAACAACTATGTTTGAGTGTTTGAGAGATCACATTGAGTGATTTTGAACCATTAATTTTGCCACAGATGTTCTTTCTGCCAGCTACAATCTCTTCTTGGCTCCCTAAAATATTTATATTTCCTCACCATTAAATATATTCAAATACTCTGAGAGAGAGAGAGGCTAGTTTTGACACCACCAGTGGGACCGCAATAAATCAGGTGTCGGGACGAAAATGGCCCCGGGCCACAGGTTTCAGACCCTATCCTAGTGACAAGGGGTAGATTTGGGAATGGGCATTGAGTGCTGATCTAGGATCAAGTCCCCCTTGTCCATATAAACTAAATGATTGTGATCTAAAAGGCTAAACTGATCCTAGATCAACACTCCTACTCTGAGACGCTTGATTTATATGGTCGCTGTACCTAAGGGGAACCTCTACCTAGGGTATAGCTGACTTAATTCTCATCCTGTACAACTGACAGAGAGGGTAACAGCTGGGATAGTTGGAACGGAACCCCCCTTGGCCGTGCATTCTGATGTGTATATATAGCTTCTGCTGGTATGAACGGTATTCCACTGCAGGGCATTCTTCTTTTCTCACTCCGTCCGAAGCCTGGGTTCAAATACTATTTGAAATAATTTCAAATACTTGATCTGTGCTTGATTGAGCTTGCCTGGCTTAATGGACGAATAGAATAGTTTACAACACTGTAAACCCCACCTATCTGGCACTCCAGGCAGGCTAGAGCAAAGATTTAAAATACTAATTGAACCCAGGTCTGCTCCATAGTTCAGTTCAGCACAGTGCAAAACAGAATGTGGTTCTACCTGCAGGTATCTGGAGCCCCAAACACACTTGACTAGGAAAAATGGAAGCACTGTTTTTATCTACAAGGGATTTTGGAGTCATTTTAGAACGAACACAAGAAAGACAGAACACCGTTAATGAATGTATTCAGACAGACATGGGACATAGCGCTCATTAAAGTGGGGACACACAGTGGTTGAGCCTATGTCTAATTTTAAGGGTCTTCGTCAAATTACCCAGACAGACAGCAAGTACCCAGGGATCCAGGAAGGGAAAACGTCGAAGCCGACCAATCACATATCCCTTTTAATATTCTACTGTCTCACTAGCAAATGGTGGCTGTGTGTTTCTTGATGTGCAATTCTGCTCAAATCAATTAGGAAAACTTAGATTTGACCTCAACTTTTGATTTAAATTACAATCCCCTCTGTGTCTAGTTAGGTCATACAAAACTAAGTGTTATGAACCTTTTGTATAGTTTGATCACTGAATGTGTATTGAAATGGATGTAATAGCAGAGAGCATGTTCTGATAAGAAACAGATTGCTGTATGAAGACATGGCTCTGTCCCAAATGGCTCCCGATCCTGATCAAAAGTAGCGCCCTACATAGGGAGGGAATAGTAGGGTGTCATTTGGGATGCTTCCCATATACATGTATAGGGCCCCTAGTGAGTCCCCTAGTGAGGTTCCTATTGAGGCCCCTAGTGAGTCCCCTAGAGAAGCCAATAGTAAGTCCCCTAATGAGTCCCCTAGTGAGGCCCCTAGTGAGTCCCCTAGTGAATCCCTTAGTGAGGCCCCTAGTGAGTCCCCTAGTGAGGCCCCTAGTGAGTCTCCTAGCGAGGCTCCTAGTGAGCCCCCCAGTGAATCCCTTAGTGAGGCCCCTAGTGAATCCCCTAGTGAGGCCCTAGTGAGTCCCCTAGTGAGGCTCATAGTGAGTCCCCTAGTGAGGCCCCTAGTGAAACCCTAGGGAAGCCCAAGTGAGGCCCCTAGTGAAGCCCTAGTGAAGCTCCTAGTAAGGCCCCTAGTGAAGCCCTGGTGAGGTACCTAGTGAATCTCCTAGTGAGGCCCCTAGTAAAAGCCCTAGTGAGGTCCCCAGTGAATCCCTTAGTGAGGCCACTAGTGAGTCCCCTAGTGAGGCCCCTCGTGAGTCCCCTAGTGAGGCTCCTAGTGAGTCCCCTAGTGAGGCCCCTAGTGAAGCCCTAGTGAAGCTCCTAGTAAGGCCCCTAGTGAATCCCTGGTGAGGTCCCTAGTGAATCTCCTAGTGAGGCCTCTAGTAAAAGCCCTAGTGAGGTCCCTAGTGAATCTTCTAGTAAGGCCCCTAGTGAGGTCCCCAGTGAAGCTACTAGTGAGGTCCCTAGTGAATCTCCTAGTAAGGCCCCTAGTGAGGTCTTTAGTGAAGCTCCTAGTGAGGTCCCTAGTGAGGTCCCTAGTGAAGCTCCTAGTGAGGTCCCTAGTGAGGTCCCTAGTGAGGCTCCTAGTGAGCTCCCTATTGAGGCCCCTAGTGAAGCTCCTAGTGAGGCCCCTCAGACAGAACTTTTAGTCCTTAAAAAAATATATTGTCACCGATTATTTAACATGCAAAAGAGTTGAAATTAAACGGAGCTGACTCTGACTCAGACATATCTGTCTCTTCTCATATTAATGCCAGATGAGTTATCTCGGGAGCAGAGCAGATCAGACAGATATGTCTGTCTCTTCTCATATTAATGCCAGATGAGTTATCGTGGGAGCAGAGCAGATCAGACAGAAAAAAAGGAAATATATTATGTTAATTATATTGGTAATATTTGGTTTTTTGAGGCTTTTTGAGAATTTCCTATCCTATGATTCCGGTGAACTAAGTCCCCAACATGGAACTTCAGAGTGTCCAGCATTCCGAGAATGTCTGGCAGGCAGGGAATTCTGCATCTCTTAGATTCCTGGATAATCCGCTCCGTCAGGAGTCTAGCTCTGGTCTGGGTACCAGTCTTTGTAGCTGACATTAATCTCATTGCTACTCCGGTGGTAGCACGAGTGGAATGTTATAGCTGAATAGAGGATGGAAACCAGGCTAGTCTAGACCCACACATGGTCTGAATGTATGCAGTTTGGAAAAGACGGGGAAGGGGGGGGGGGCAATGTTCTCGGGGATCATCAAGCTGTTGACCTGGGTTGAAGGGGAGAGAGGAGAGGTTGCTGGGGGGAAGCTCAGGTGACAGGGTTGGGTTGGGGAGTCTGTTATGCACGGAATGTGCTAGTTCCTTTTTTTGTGTCGCTGCATATGGTCCTACAGATGTAGCTTCCGTCTATGACAGTGTCTCAGTAGTCTAACAAAGCGTTCTGTCCCCATTCGTCGTATTGTTTTCACCGACTGTCCAGGTTTTGAGATCAATGCAGATTAAGAAGAGAAGAAGAAGAGAGGTGACCCCAACTCATTGAACGACTTTACTATAACCTACTTTATTCATTTATAACACATTCACAGTGCACTCATAGCCCTCTTCTTCTCAACAGCTCGTTCAACTGATTTCATTCAGTCCCACACTTTCTATCGGTTATATATGGTGGCACTGGAAGTTAAGTGGTTTACATATTGGCACAAAATAAACGTAACCTACTTCTACAATGTGCATATGGCATTGAACTTGACCTATATTTTGGCTCCACTTACTTATTACTCTGGAAAATGATGCAACAGGGCACTTGAGACCACAAACCCCGCCCATAAGTGAATCAACGAGCCTAATCTTTACGCGGATTGGTAAGGAGTCTCCATTCATTGGTTCATTCTCATTCGCGTCATGACGGCTACCCGGAACACATAGAGATTGGAAGCCACGTTGACAACGAAGTGGTGTTTTGTTTCATTCCAAAACCGGTGAAATAACGGTAACTGCACCGGTGTGTCTGTCCAGCGGCCAAAGGGGTTGAAAATCGTACAGAAGGTAAGAGTACCTATTTTGCAAAGAACAATTTAAGCAATGTATGTTCTGTTGTTCATTAATTCATTTATTGCTCAGTCAGACAAGCTAGCTAGTGAGAAAGCATCAAAGACCAAAATAGTAACGTTACTGCACCACTAAGTTACTGTAAATAGCCATTGCTAATGTTACAAGCCCTGTTAGCTATATTTGCTGCTGCAAGAACGAATACAAATTGCTAAACAGCTACAGTAAGTGTACAATTATCTGGTTGTAGCTGGCTAGTTATGCATTACAATGTATTGATTGATGTCTTGAACCTCAAACGAGATCATGCAAGCTGCCTACTGTTAACCTACCTAACTAAATGTTATGCTAAATATTCCCAACGGAAGTATACTGAACAAAAATATAAACGCAACATACAACAATGTTACAGTTCATCTGAGGAAATCAGTCAATTGAAATAAATGAATTAGGCCCGAATCTATGGATTTCAGATGACTGGGAATGCAGATATGCATCTGTTGGTCATAGATACCTTAAAAGAAATGGGCCTCAGGATCTCGTCACGTTATTTCGGTGCATTCAAATTGCCATCTATAAAATGCAATTGTGTTTTTTTTTTGTCCATAGTTTATTCCGGGCCCATACTATAACCAACCGCCACCATGGGGCACTCTGTATACAACGTTGACATCAGCAAACCGCTCGCACACATGACTCCATACACGTAGTCTGCGGTTGTGAGGCTGGTTGGACATACTGCCAAATTCTCTAAAATGACGGAGGCAGCTTATGGTAGAGAAATAAACATTAAATTATCTGGCAACAGCTCTGGTGGACATTCCTTTATTTAGCAGGCCTATTGCACGCTCCCTCAACTTGAGATCTGTGGCATTGTGTTGTGTGACAAAACTGCACAGTCTTAGAGTGGCCTTTTGTTGTCCCCAGCACAAGGTGCACCTGTGTAATAATCATGCGGTTTAATCAGCTTCTTGATATGCCACACCTGTCAGGTGGATGGATTATCTTGGCAAAGGAGAAATGCTCACTAACAGGGATGTAAAGAAATTTGTGCACATAATTTGAGAGCAGTAATCTTTTTGTGCGTGTAACTGTTTAGCTAAAGTTATTGTGCCTTTGTGCTGACTGTAATATGTCATGTTTTTGTGCTGACTGTAAGATCTGGGCTTTGCAGGACAAGCCACTTCACCGGAAAGATGAGTGTAGGATTCATCGGAGCCGGCCAGCTGGCTCACGCGCTGGTGAAAGGGTTCACATCTGCGGGTAAGGAACCGCCAACCGGTTATGATGACCAACAGGCCGTGACCCATTTTTTTTTTTTTTTTATCTGTCTGGCCAGGGCAGGTCACTCTGACTGCTCGTGTACACAAGACTGGGCCCTGAAATGTCAACAAACGGTAGCTGTTATCAGTTGCAGTTCCAGTGACGCAAATCTGTGTTGTGCCCTGACCTCATCTCTCTCTTTAATCCTTTCTGTGCCCATCCTCTGTCTCCCTCTCTCCCCCAGGTGTAATAGCTACTCAGAGAATCATAGCCAGTTCTCCAGATACTGATCTGCCTACTGTTGCTGGCCTGAGGGTAAGAGGCAGGGATGTGTGTTTGTTCTGTTTGTGTGCGAGAGAGGGACAGGCCTGTGCAGGCTTACCTGTTTTGTCTGGATGAGAGGAAGTGTGTGTTGTGTATGTGCGTTGTTTAAATTGCCTTGCCTGGAAGGTGTGGATGTGTTTACGTGGCCTGGAAGGTGTGGGTGTGTTTACGTGGCCTGGAAGGTGTGGGTGTGTTTACGTGGCCTGGAAGGTGTGGGTGTGTTTACGTGGCCTGGAAGGTGTGGGTGTGTTTACGTGGCCTGGAGGGTGTGGGTGTGTTTACGTGGCCTGGAAGGTGTGGGTGTGTTTAGGTGGCCTGGAAGGTGTGGGTGTGTTTACGTGGCCTGGAAGGTGTGGGTGTGGATTAGAGGTCAACTGATTATGATTTTTCAACGCCGATACCGATTATTGGACGACCAAAAAAAGCCGATACCGATTAACCTGCCGATTTAAATAAAAAATATATATTTTATGTGTATGTAATAATGACAATTACAACAATACTGAATGAACCCTTTTATTCTAGCTTAATATAATACATAAATAAACTCTATTTAGTCTCAAATAAATAAGGAAACATGTTCAATTTGGTTTAAATAATGCAAAAACACAGTGTCGGAGAAGAAAGTAAAAGTGCAATATGTGCCATGTAAAAAAAGCCAACGTTTAAGTTCCTTGCTCAGAACATGAGAATATGAGAATAATATGAGAATATTCCCAGTTAAGAAGTTTTAGGTTGTAGTTATTATAGGAATTATGACGCATCGACTATTTCTCTCTACCATTTGTATTTCATATACCTTTGACTATTGGATGTTCTAATAGGACCTTTAGTATTGCCAGTCTAATCTTAGGAATTAATAGGCTTGAAGTCATAAAAAACGCTGTGCCTCAAGCATTGCTAAGAGCTGCTGGCAAACGCAGTAAAGTGCTGTTTGAATGAATGCTTACGAGCCTGCTGCTGCCTACCACCGCTCAGTCAGACCGCTCTATCAAATATCAAATCATGGACTTAATTCTAATAAACACACAGCCTTTGATCATTAATATGGTCAAATACGGAACCATTCTGTATTTTATCTAACGGGTGGCAACCCTAAGTCTAAATATTGCTGTTACATTGCACAACCTTCAATGTTATGTCATAATTGTGTAAAATTCTGGTTCGCAACAAGCCAGGCGGCCCAAACTACTGCATATACCCTGACTCTGCTTGCACTGAACGCAAGAGAAGTGACACAATTTCCCAAGTTAATATTGCCTGCTAAAATGCATTTATTTTAACTAAATATGCAGGTTTTAAAAAATATAGTTCTGTGTATTGATTTTAAGAAAGGCATTGATGTTTATGGTTTAGGTACATTCGTGCAACGATTGTGCTTGGTTCGCGAATGCTCTTTTGTTAAATCATCACCCGTTTGGTAAAGTTTAAGTAGACTGTGATCTGATGATAAATTTAACAGGCACCGCATTGATTATATGCCACACACTACGCTAGTTAACGTAGTAATATCATCAAGGCTAGGCTACCTATGGCGGCAGGTAGCCTAGTGGTTAGAGGCGGGTAGCCTAGTGGTTAGAGCGTTGGACTAGTAACCGAAAGGTTGCAAGAACAAATCTCCGAGCTGACAAAGTAAACATCTGTCGTTCTGCCCCTGAACAAGGCAGTTAACCAACTGTTCCTAGGACGTCATTGAAAATAAGAATTTGTTCTTGACTTGCCTAGTTAACAACATTTTATTTTATTTTACCTTTATTTAACTAGTGATTGATTGTTTTTTCATAAGTTAAGTTTAAAGCTAGCTAGCAACTTACCATGGCTCATTGCAGCCACAAGGTCCTTTTTACCACTCGCGTAACAGGTGGTCAGCTGATGTGTTTGTGTGGCCTAGGGGGGTGGGTGTGTTTGTGTGGCCTAGGGGGGTGGGTGTGTTTGTGTGGCCTAGGGGGGGTGGGTGTGTTTGTGTGGCCTAGGGGGGGTGGGTGTGTGTTTGCGTGGCCCTGGAGGGGGTGGGGGTGTTTGCGTGGCCTGGAGGGTGTCTGTCTGTGTCTGAGTGTATAGGTAGGTAATGCTTCAACGTTTGTATGAGGGCTCTGCATTGTGTGTGTACACATCCTAGAAGGCCTTGCATATTCACTCTTAACCTGTCTCTCCCTCTTGTCTTCCCGTCTTTCTGTCTCTCCCTCTGTCTTCCCGTCTTTCTGTCTCTCCCTCTGTCTTCCCGTCTTTCTGTCTCTCCCTCTGTCTTCCCGTCTTTCTGTCTCTCCCTCTGTCTTCCCGTCTTTCTGTCTCTCCCTCTGTCTTCCCGTCTTTCTGTCTCTTCCTCTGTCTTCCCGTCTCTCCCTCTGTCTTCCAGTCTCTCTGTCTCTCCCTCCTCCTCTAGAAAATGGGTGCTATCCTCACCACCAGTCTCTCTGTCTCTCCCTCTTCCTCTAGAAAATGGGTGCTATCCTCACCACCAGTCTTTCTGTCTCTCCCTCCTCCTCTAGAAAATGGGTGCTATCCTCACCACCAGTCTCTCTGTCTCTCCCTCTTCCTCTAGAAAATGGGTGCTATCCTCACCACCAGTAACAAGGAGGTGGTGAACAAGAGTGATGTCCTGTTCCTGGCAGTCAAACCCCACATCATCCCCTTTGTGCTGGATGAGATTGGACCAGACATCGAGGACAGACACCTTATAGTGTCCTGTGCTGCAGGAGTCACCATCAGCTCTATAGAGAAGGTCAGAACCTGTCCTGGACCGGTCTGGTGGAGTCACCATCAGCTCTATAGAGAAGGTCAGAACCTGTCCTGGACCGGTCTGGTGGAGTTACCATCAGCTCTATAGAGAAGGTCAGAACCTGTCCTGGACCGGTCTGGTGGAGTCACCATCAGCTCTATAGAGAAGGTCAGAACCTGTCCTGGACCGGTCTGGTGGAGTCACCATCAGCTCTATAGAGAAGGTCAGAACCGGTCTGGTGGAGTCCATGGATCACTTGAAAAATAGTCTTGTTAGGTAGTGCCTATTTAGTTCTGTCCTCAATGTCAGAGGAAAACATAATGCAATGTTTTATGGTCACGTGGGTATAGTGAAATGTGTTGTTTTACAGGGTCAGCCATAGTAGTACTGCGCCCATGGAGAAAATGAGGATTAAGTGCCTTGCTCAAGGGCACATTGACAGGGTTGTTGTTGTTGTTAATATTATTATCATTGGCTCTGGGATTTGAACTAGCAACCATTCGGTAACTGGCCCAATATTGAAGAACCTAAAGAACGGTCAATGGACCAGGTGTCTTTTTTAAACACCAGTGCTGCCAGGACCCAAGAATTCCTCCTATAATCTCCTTTTATGACACTGTCCTCGTCACCTTTTGTTGTTATTTACATACCAGGGCCCCGTCTCCTCCATTTAGAAGTCTCCTTCCTGTACCTCCTCCGTGTAGTAGGAGGCTCCCTCCGGTACCACCTCCGTGTAGTAGGAGGCTCCATCCGGTACCTCCTCCGTGTAGTAGGAGGCTCCCTCCGGTACCACCTCCGTGTAGTAGGAGGCTCCATCCGGTACCTCCTCCGTGTAGTAGGAGGCTTCCTCCGGTACCTCCTCCGTGTAGTAGGAGGCTCCCTCCGGTACTTCCTCCGTGTAGTAGGAGGCTCCATCCGGTACCTCCTCCGTGTAGTAGGAGGCTTCCTCCGGTACCTCCTCCGTGTAGTAGGAGGCTCCCTCCGGTACCTCCTCCGTGTAGTAGGAGGCTCCCTCCGGTACCTCCTCCGTGTAGTAGGAGGCTCCCTCCGGTACCACCTCCGTGTAGTAGGAGGCTCCCTCCGTGTAGTAGGAGGCTCCCTCCGGTACCACCTCCGTGCAGTAGGAGGCTCCCTCCGGTACCTCCTCCGTGTAGTAGGAGGCTCCCTCCGGTACCTCCTCCGTGTAGTAGGAGGCTCCCTCCGGTACCTCCTCCGTGTAGTAGGAGGCTCCCTCCGGTACCTCCTCCGTGTAGTAGGAGGCTCCCTCCGGTACCTCCTCCGTGTAGTAGGAGGCTCCCTCCGGTACCACCTCTAACCAATATTATCATCCTCAGTCTGACCCCCCCCCCATCCATCCACTCACACATGTTCTCTTGTCAAATAATTGATCTTGACAAATCTTACAAGTGTTTCTCTCTTTACCTCTCTCCCCTTCACTAACCCATCTCTCTCTCCTTTTGTCCCCCCAGAAGCTGCTTCAGTACCGTCCGTTCCCCAAGGTGATGAGGTGTATGACCAACACCCCCGTCGTGGTGAGAGAGGGAGCTACAGTCTACGCTACAGGAACACATGCTGAGGTACACACACACACATTCACTAGGCACATGCTGAGGTACACACACATTAACTAGGCACATGCTGAGGTACACACACACACATTAACTAGGCACATGCTGAGGTACACACACACACACATTAACTAGGCACATGCTGAGGTACACACACATTAACTAGGCACATGCTGAGGTACACACACATTCACTAGGCACATTCTGAGGTACACACACACACATTAACTAGGCACATTCTGAGGTACACACACACACATTAACTAGGCACATGCTGAGGCACACACACACACATTCTTTAGGCACCAAACAGAAGAAAACCGGGTGAACCTGTTTCCGTTGCAAAAAAGTTTTTCTACAGTGAAATAAGGGTAAAATCTCCATCTCTTATCTTAATACCGTTCTCTCTCTTTCCCCATCCCCCCCCCCCCCTTCCCCAGGTGGAGGATGGTAAGTTGTTGGAACAGCTGATGGCCAGTGTTGGGTTCTGTACAGAGGTGGAGGAGGACCTTATCGATGCCGTCACCGGCCTCAGTGGCAGCGGCCCCGCCTACGTGAGTTACTGACCTATCATAGAGGGGTAGAGGGGCCTGGCCATGCCTACGTGAGTCACTGACCTATCATAGAGGGGTATAGGGGCCTGACCTATAATAGAGGGGTAGAGGGGCCTGGCCATGCCTACGTGAGTCACTGACCTATCGTAGAGGGGCCTGGCCATTCCTACGTGAGTCACTGACCTATCATAGAGGGGTAGAGGGGCCTGGCCATGCCTACGTGAGTCACTGACCTATCCTAGAGGGGCCTGGCCATGCCTACATGAGTCACTGACCTATCCTAGAGGGGCCTGGCCATGCCTACGTGAGTCACTGACCTATCATAGAGGGGTAGAGGGGCCATGCCTACGTGAGTCACTGACCTATCATAGAGGGGTAGAGGGGCCTGGCCATGCCTACGTGAGTCACTGACCTATCATAGAGGGGTAGAGGGGCCTGGCCATGCCTACGTGAGTCACTGACCTATCATAGAGGGGTAGAGGGGGTGAGTCACTGTTGACCTTCCTCCATACAAATTACACACTGCTAAGAACCCACTCACAATGTATCTCAGTGAGTGATTTCTGGCCTAAATAAAGAAGTGCTTGTGTGTGTGATGACAGGCGTTCACAGCTCTGGATGCCCTAGCCGATGGAGGGGTGAAGATGGGTCTACCCAGGAGACTAGCGGTCAGACTGGGAGCTCAGGCACTACTGGTCAGTAACATCATAGTATCACACTGTAACATATCATTACACTGTCACCTATCATTACACTGTCACATATCATTACACTGTCACATATCATTACACTGTCACCTATCATTACACTGTCACCTATCATCACACTGTCACCTATCATTACACTGTCACATATCATTACACTGTCACATATCATTACACTGTCACATATCATTACACTGTCACATATCATTACACTGTCACATATCATTACACTGTCACATATCATCACACTGTCACATATCATTACACTGTCACATATCATTACACTGTCACATATCATTACACTGTCACATATCATTACACTGTCACATATCATCACACTGTCACATATCATTACACTGTCACATATCATTACACTGTCACATATCATTACAGCTCAGGTCTAACTGGTCAGTAACATCATATCATTACACTGTCACATATCATTACACTGTCACATCATTACACTGTAACATATCATTACACTGTCACATATCATTACACTGTCACATATCATTACAGCTCAGGTCTAACTGGTCAGTAACATCATATCATTACACTGTCACATATCATTACAGCTCAGGTCTAACTGGTCAGTAACATCATATCATTACACTCACATATCATCACACTGTAACATATCATCACACTGTAACATATCATTACACTGTCACATATCATTACACTGTCACATATCATCACACTGTAACATATCATCACACTGTCACATATCATTACACTGTAACATATATCATTACAGCTCAGGTCTAACTGGTCAGTAACATCATATCATTACACTGTCACATATCATCACACTGTAACATCATCACACTGTAACATATCATCACACTGTCACATATCATCACACTGTAACATATCATTACACTGTCACATATCATTACACTGTAACATATCATTCATTACACTGTCACATATCATTACAGCTCAGGTCTAACTGGTCAGTAACATCATATCATTACACTGTAACATATCATTACGCTGTCACATATCATTACACTGTCACATATCATTTCAGCTCAGGTCTAACTGGTCAGTAACATATCATTACACTGTCACATATCATCACACTGTAACATATATCATTACAGCTCAGGTCTAACTGGTCAGTAACATCATATCATTACACTGTCACATATCATCACACTGTAACATATCATCACACTGTCACATATCATTACACTGTCACATATCATCACACTGTAACATATATCATTACAGCTCAGGTCTAACTGGTCAGTAACATCATATCATTACACTGTCACATATCATCACACTGTAACATATCATCACACTGTCACATATCATCACACTGTAACATATCATTCATTAGACTGTCACATATCATTACAGCTCAGGTCTAACTGGTCAGTAACATCATATCATTACACTGTAACATATCATTACACTGTCACACATCATTACACTGTCACATCATTACACTGTCACATATCATTACACTGTCACATATCATTTCAGCTCAGGTCTAACTGGTCAGTAACATATCATTACACTGTCACATATCATTACACTGTCACACATCATTACACTGTCACACATCATTACACTGTAACATATCATTACAGCTCAGGTCTAACTGGTCAGTAACATCATATCATTACACTGTCACATATCATTACAGCTCAGGTCTAACTGGTCAGTAACATCATATCATTACACTGTCACATCATTACACTGTAACATATCATTACAGCTCAGGTCTAACTGGTCAGTAACATCATATCATTACACTGTCACATATCATTACACTGTCACACATCATTACACTGTCACATCATTACACTGTCACATATCATTACACTGTCACATATCATCACACTGTAACATATCATTCATTAGACTGTCACATATCATTACAGCTCAGGTCTAACTGGTCAGTAACATCATATCATTACACTGTAACATATCATTACACTGTCACACATCATTACACTGTCACATCATTACACTGTCACATATCATTACACTGTCACATATCATTTCAGCTCAGGTCTAACTGGTCAGTAACATATCATTACACTGTCACACATCATTACACTGTCACACATCATTACACTGTCACACATCATTACACTGTAACATATCATTACAGCTCAGGTCTAACTGGTCAGTAACATCATATCATTACACTGTCACATATCATTACAGCTCAGGTCTAACTGGTCAGTAACATCATATCATTACACTGTCACATCATTACACTGTAACATATCATTACAGCTCAGGTCTAACTGGTCAGTAACATCATATCATTACACTGTCACATATCATTACAGCTCAGGTCTAACTGGTCAGTACTGTACTAACAGCAACCCATCGTTACACCAGACAATCAGAGCCCAAACAGCAACCCATCGTTACACCAGACAGACCAGAGCCCAAACAGCAACCCATCGTTACACCAGACAGACCAGAGCCCAAACAGCAACCCATCGTTACACCAGACAGACCAGAGCCCAAACAGCAACCCATCGTTACACCAGACAGACCAGAGCCCAAACAGCAACCCATCGTTACACCAGACAGACCAGAGCCCAAACAGCTACCCATCGTTACACCAGACAATCAGAGCCCAAACAGCAACCCAACGTTATACCAGACAGACCAGAACCCAAACAGCTACCCATCGTTACACCAGACAGACCAGAGCCCAAACAGCAACCCATCGTTACACCAGACAATCAGAGCCCAAACAGCTACCCATCATTACACCAGACAGACCAGAGCCCAAACAGCAACCCATCGTTACACCAGACAATCAGAGCCCAAACAGCAACCCAACGTTATACCAGACAGACCAGAACCCAAACAGCTACCCATCGTTACACCAGACAGACCAGAGCCCAAACAGCAACCCATCATTACACCAGACAATCAGAGCCCAAACAGCTACCCATCATTACACCAGACAGACCAGAGCCCAAACAGCAACCCATCGTTACACCAGACAATCAGAGCCCAAACAGCAACCCAACGTTATACCAGACAGACCAGAACCCAAACAGCTACCCATCGTTACACCAGACAGACCAGAGCCCAAACAGCAACCCATCGTTACACCAGACAATCAGAGCCCAAACAGCTACCCATCATTACACCAGACAGACCAGAGCCCAAACAGCAACCCATCGTTACACCAGACAATCAGAGCCCAAACAGCAACCCAACGTTATACCAGACAGACCAGAACCCAAACAGCTACCCATTGTTACACCAGACAGACCAGAGCCCAAACAGCAACCCATCGTTACACCAGACAATCAGAGCCCAAACAGCTACCCATCATTACACCAGACAGACCAGAGCCCAAACAGCAACCCATCGTTATACCAGACAGACCAGAGCCCAAACAGCTACCCATCGACAGACCAGAGCCCAAACAGCAACCCATCGTTACACCAGACAATCAGAGCCCAAACAGCAACCCATTGTTACACCAGACAGACCAGAGCCCAAACAGCTACCCATCGTTACACCAGACAGACCAGAGCCCAAACAGATACCCATTGTTACACCAGACAGACCAGAGCCCAAACAGCAACCCATCGTTATACCAGACAGACCAGAGCCCAAACAGCTACCCATCGTTACACCAGACAGACCAGAGCCCAAACAGCAACCCATCGTTACACCAGACAATCAGAGCCCAAACAGCAACCCATTGTTACACCAGACAGACCAGAGCCCAAACAGCTACCCATCGTTACACCAGACAGACCAGAGCCCAAACAGATACCCATTGTTACACCAGACAGACCAGAGCCCAAACAGCTACCCAACGTTATACCAGACAGACCAGAGCCCAAACAGCTACCCATCATTACACCAGACAGACCAGAGCAACAGTAGTAGAATGGAGGACCGTTTTTCTGAATTCAACATGACATTTTTTAGCGTTGGAATTTCACTTTGTTGCCTGTATAGAACACATTTAAAACATTGTCACACTGCATTGTTCTGAGCCCCAGACTAGACTGGTCCCGGGGTAGCTTAATTAACCTGTGTTCACACAAGCATTTGCTACCTCTGGACTAAGCTACGGAGTCACTTGTATTCCTTAGGCCTGAGCTAACGGACAAACACAACATGCAACCAACACATCTGACACGGGACCAATGTTATAAGCAATACGACGTTTATTAACACATTATTTCACATTGCTTCTAGACTAGCATTTGATTTCCAACGGTACTAGTTTGTATAAACCTTGCTGTCTGCCTGACCTTAAATCATTTTTCACTTATGAAATTAGATCTCACCCCTGTAAAGACGATGCTGTGCACGAACGAGACGGCAACTTTTCTGCTCCCGGCGAAATCATGCAACAATAATAATATTATCATGGATATATCCAATTACAGTAAATGTCAATATTAAATCTATGAAATAAATGAAAATGGAGCGTTTGCTGCTCTTCCAGCTGTAGAGTTTTTAGCTTTAGTTGGCTGAGTAAGAAGGCGTTTGCCAGCCTGCTACATAGCAACCATTTCTGTTTTGCATAGCAACCAATGTTTATGCCCGGATGAAAGTGTTTTGTCCTCAGATGGAATAGTTCTCAATGTAACGCGCAGAACGCATCGCAAGCATATGTACATTAAGGGATTGTGATTGGACAGTGACCATTCTAGGCGATGTTCTTGACCCGGATTCACACTCACTGGCAATTTATGCACGGTGTTTCTGGGGCTAGTGTGCACGGTGTTTCTGGGGCTAGTGTGCACGGTGTTTCTGGGGCTAGTGTGCACGGTGTTTCTGGGGCTAGTGTGCACGGTGTTTCTGGGGCTAGTGTGCACGGTGTTTTTGGGGCTAGTGTGCACGGTGTTTCTGGGGCTAGTGTGCACTGTGTTTCTGGGGCTAGTGTGCACGGTGTTTCTGGGGCTAGTGTGCACGGTGTTTCTGGGGCTAGTGTGCGCTGTCTGAGCTAACGCTACTCTGGAGCAGGGCAGCTAGCTTGTGCTAAGGTGGATGCTATCCCACTTTACAATGTGTGAACACTCGCTTAGTCCCGGGCTAACCCCAGATTGTAAATAATGATGACCTTTGAACTGTTTTTGCTTACTACCCCACCCCCCCCACCCCAGCTCCCATTTTAATTCTAAAATCTAAACGGAGTCAATATGATGCCCTTGCTGGTTTTGTGGTTGACTGATGGTGACTCCCTCCCTCTGTCTGTCTCTCCTCCTTCACCCACAGGGAGCAGCTAAGATGTTGTTGGACTCTGAGCTACACCCTGGCCAGCTGAAGGACAACGTGTGTTCCCCTGGGGGAGCCACCATCCACGCCCTGCACGTGATGGAGAGTGGCGGATTCCGCAGTCTGCTCATCAACGCCGTGGAGGCTTCTTGTATCAGGACACGGTGAGGGGGGGGGGGAGACACACACCTGAAACCAGACACACACAGACATGCTGACTTACCTCCTCCCCTCCTCCTCAGGGAGCTGCAGTTCCTAGCGGACCAGGAGCGCATCTCCCCGGCAGCCATTAAGAAGACCACCCTGGACAAGGTCCTGCAGCAGCCTGGGGTCAGCCAGGGGTCAGGGGTCAACGGCAAGCCAGGACTCAGCCTCAGGAGAAACCCCCCAGGACCTGTCAAGAAGAACAACTGAGATGGAGACACACACACACCACCTATAACACCAGGAATCCGCGTCAGGAGAAACCCCCCAGGACCTGTCAAGAAGAACAGCGATGGATGGACACACACATACACTCTCTCTCTCACAACATTTGGAAATGCAGCTTGCACAGACCCATAGCCTTGTCTGACAGGGAGTCCGTGTACACACACGTGAACAGAAATGCATGTACAACATGCCGCCTGTCTACCTTGTCTTCAGTCTGTCTGAGGATGTGTGTCTCCGCGGTGATAACGACCCAATGGGCCAAAACATCAGTGAATATTTCAGATAGAAATGCAATGCATAGAGCTGACATGATTCCTTATTCTGCATGACAGAGGAATTCATAGAATCTGTTCTTTGCAATGCATTTCTTTCTGAGCGTTTTCTTTTTAATGTTGCCCCTGCAGCCGAAGCAGGCAACAGATGGCTTCAGTGATGTATTTTTTTGCCTGATGACTCAAACTGAATTCTTCCCACTGCTCTGTTCACTGCACACGTTGAAGTTGTTTGTGGTGACGTCATAATGAGGGATGTTGTACAAAAGTGATCAGCGATTGGATCACCTCGAACCAATCAGAGCATCAAAGCCAATGACAATTTTTTTTTTTTTAAAACACCTCTTTACTCACGTGTGCTTTGACTCTGGCCCAACCCATTGGTTTCTGGGACCAATCGGAACCTTTGTGTTTGTGTTCAGGAAAACCGTCAGGGGCGGGGTACTCAGATCCAGACTCATGGCGGAGAATTAATGCTAGTGGCCTAGCGTTTTCACGGGAGCAAGGCATTTGGGTACCTAGGCAAGCCATTTCTAAGGTAGTGTCCCAAATTGCACCCTATTTTCCCCCTCCCCAATAGGGGTCAAAGGTAGTGCACTATAAAGGAAATAGGCTGCCATTTGGGATTTACACCAAGTGTACTATACAGACCGTTACAATGTATTTTCTATGAAGCCAGATCACGCCATGAAAAGCCTTTCATTGGGCTTGTTGTGATTTTCTTGTCGTTATTCTTGGCCTACAGTGTTATTTTATGGACTGACTGAACAACAATTGTTTTGAGTTTTTGTTTTTTTACATATTCTATTGTCCGTATGTTGTGGTCACCATCAGGACAAAAAATAAACACTAGCCACCAGACGAGTGAACACTAGCCACCAGACGAGTGAACACTAGCCACCAGACGAGTGAACACTAGCCACCAGACGAGTGAACACTAGCCACCAGACAAGTGAACACTAGCCACCAGACGAGTGATCACTAGCCACCAGACGAGTGAACACTAGCCACCAGACAAATGAACACTAGCCACCAGACAAATTAACACTAGCCACCAGACAAATGAACACTAGCCACCAGACGAGTGAACACTAGCCACCAGACGAGTGAACACTAGCCACCAGACGTGTGAATACTAGCCACCAGACGAGTGAACACTAGCCACCAGACGAGTGAACACTAGCCACCAGACGAGTGAACACTAGCCACCAGACGAGTGAACACTAGCCACCAGACGAGTGAACACTAGCCACCAGACAAGTGAACACTAGCCACCAGACGAGTGATCACTAGCCACCAGACGAGTGATCACTAGCCACCAGACGAGGGAACACTAGCCACCAGACAAATGAACACTAGCCACCAGACAAATGAACACTAGCCACCAGACAAATGAACACTAGCCACCAGACAAATGAACACTAGCCACCAGACAAATAAACACTAGCCACCAGACAAATAAACACTAGCCACCAGACAAATGAACAGTAGCCACCAGACAAATAAACACTAGCCACCAGACAAATGAACACTAGCCACCAGACAAATTAACAGTAGCCACCAGACAAGTGAACAGTAGCCACCAGACAAATGAACACTAGCCACTAGTAATCTGCATAGATTACCAGAACTAAACCATACCTGGAGATGTGTTCAACATCTCAGTAACCACAGCAACGTGATGTAACAATCTGATAATCTGCATAGATTACCAGAACTAAACCATACCTGGAGACATGTTCAACATCTCAGTAACCACAGCAACGTGATGTAACAATCTGATCATCTGCATAGATTACCAGAACTAAACCATACCTGGAGACGTGTTCAACATCTCAGTAACCACAGCAACGTGATGTAACAATCTGATCATCTGCATAGATTACCAGAACTAACCCATACCTGGAGACGTGTTCAACATCTCAGTAACCACAGCAATGTGATGTAACAATCTGATAATCTGCATAGATTACCAGAACTAACCCATACCTGGAGATGTGTTCAACATCTCAGTAACCACAGCAATGTGATGTAACAATCTGATAATCTGCATAGATTACCAGAACTAACCCATACCTGGAGATGTGTTCAACATCTCAGTAACCACAGCAACGTGATGTAACAATCTGATAATCTGCAGACATATTCTGTCTATCTGTTAAGTGAGGAAGACTCATCCTTCAGTGAAGATGCTACCATGTTATTATGTCTCTCTGAAAGGGAACGTGGGATTTAACCTTCCAGTATATTTACTTTATCTTCGTCGTCAGTCACTTTAACATGGAACTATTCATTTGTATGTTTTGATACTGATTAGGAAAATGTGTATGGTCAATTACCAAAGGCTCTGTCCTAAATTGTATAATGAGTTAGCATATGGTAGTGAAAGGAGGCAAGTTGAGGAAGCTACCTACCATAGAGTATTGGGATGCAGCCCAGCTCTAGCTGGTCAGTTGTTTCAACTCGGCATCTGGAGACACAGGGGAAGTCACAGTATATGGACATGTGTGTGTCCCCCCTGTTGCCTTGACAAGTACAGTTCTACAGATGTCATGGCCCGTCATCGTCACGTACTCAACGGGGGACAGACGGGGTAAAGTTTCAACCCCAGTGCCCCCACGGATACAAATAGACATTTTGTGAAGAGTGGCTGTGTACCAAATGTACCACCCTATTCCCTACATAGTGCTCTGAGGGTCCTGGTCCAGTGTTGTCTACTATACAGGGAATGTGGTGGCATTTGGGAGTCAGGATGTAGACAGTTTTTCCCTCGCTGCCATAGATACGGATTCTGATTGGTTGGCGAGGGAGGAAACGAGCCGCCGGTTTTAGAACCCTGTCGGCAATCTGAAGGAGGTGGGTGACATCTCAGGTCCAGGAGAGGTTCAGGGTGGATGTGGCATTCTATTCCCTATATAGTGCAACACTTCTGACTAGGACCCATAGGGCTGTGGTCAAAAGTAGTGCACTAGGAAATGTGGGTGCCAATGAGCATGCACAGACTGGCTCTTGGGGTTACCCAAGGTCAACATCTACTTTTTGGTGGCACATTGCTATTTAGATTGTAATGGGGGTGACCCCCTGCCCTCCTGCAATTCAAATCATGGTTCATTTCCTGTCTTTTTTTCTCTCCTTTTATACTCTACTTTTAAAGTCAAACTAAAAGAAAGTCATCCAAGTTAATTTTACTTCTACAATAACTTTTATATTACCTTCAACAATATGACGGGACACAGGCCAATTGTTTGTTTGCCTCTGAAATATGACTGCAGAAGACCATGTTGTGTGAGAGTTGTCCTCCACGGCGTGTCCATTGTAAAGTCTGCAGTTTGAATAGACGACATACTTTACGAGGCACCAGGTGTAGAAGGTAATGACAATATGCAGGAAAACCGCGGAGACAAGCGGCTGTGGAGATAAATGTTCCCCAATCACAGCGGAACAATACTAACCGCTTGCAGCCTACAGGATTACCTAGATTACGGTTAAAAGTGGCCTTTGATTAAAGTGTGTGTGTAAAAAAATAAATAAAGGCCTTGATTAAAACTGTCTCCCGCATCCCACTCCACGCTCCCGGCCCCAGAGTCTCTGCCGGCGTCCCTAATTCCACCCTACTCCCTATATAGTTGACTGATTTGGACCAGAGCCCTGGTCAACGGTAATACACTATAAAATGAATAGGGTGGTATCTGGGACCCAGCCTCTGTTTGTGTGTGGTGGGTTTTCAGGAGGAAGGGTTAGTACTGGAGACGCTGAAGTGGTTCACTAATCCCTCTTTTATTCTGAAAGGTTATTCTCCGCTGTGGCTGAGATAAGTCCTGCTCCTCAAGAGGATTCCATTTGACTCTCAATAACACACACATCT
The DNA here is from genome assembly GCF_045791955.1 of Oncorhynchus clarkii lewisi. Classification (NCBI taxonomy): domain Eukaryota; kingdom Metazoa; phylum Chordata; class Actinopteri; order Salmoniformes; family Salmonidae; genus Oncorhynchus; species Oncorhynchus clarkii. The sequence continues at coordinate 8,701,158 of NC_092159.1, read as the reverse complement.
ACACACAGTGTCGTCGGGAGAGGAGAGTTCAATAGCGGTTAATCCTCCCACAAAGTGTGTGTGTGTGTCATTCCAAAGGCCTTTGAACAGGAGGAATGGACCCTTCTTTTCCACTTGTCTTAGGCCAGGACTCTCCGACCCTGTTCCTGGAGAGATACCCTCCTGGAGGTTCACTCCGACCCTGTTCCTGGAGAGATACCCTCCTGGAGGTTCACTCCGACCCTGTTCCTGGAGAGAGACCCTCCTTTAGGTTTTCACTCCGACCCTGTTCCTGGAGAGAGACCCTCCTTTAGGTTTTCACTCCGACCCTGTTCCTGGAGAGATACCCTCCTGTAGGTTTTCACTCCGACCCCAGTTGTAACTAACCTGATGCAGCTGATCAACCAGCTAATTATTAGAATCAGGTGCGCTAGATTACGGTTGGAGCAAAAACATACAGGAGGGTAGCTGTCCAGGAACAGGGTCGGATTGGATTTACAGGATGATACCTCATTCAGACCTATAGCCAGATCTCATTCAGACCTATTGCCAGATTTCATTCAGACCTATAGCCATACCTCATTCAGACCTATGGCCAGATCTCATTCAGACCTATAGCCAGATCTCATTAAGACCTATAGCCATACCCCATTCAGACCAATAGCCATAGCTCATTCAGACCTATAGCCAGATCTCATAAAATTGTTTATCCATCTAGACAGACCAGACAGGCTCACCTCTGACGTGTGTGTGTGTGTGTGTGTGTGTGTGTGTGTGTGTGTGTGTGTGTGTGTGTGTGTGTGTGTGTGTGTGTGTGTGTGTGTGTGTGTGTGTGTGTGTGTGTGTGTGTGTGTGTGTGTGTGTGTGTGTGTGTGAGAGAGAGAGAGAACATTGATCTCAGAGATGATATTGTATCTCTAGATGCAGCTGATGGAACAGGAGATTGAAAGAGAGCGGGAGAACAGGAGGATGTGAGTCAGCACTCTGGGCTTCTCTTTGTGGTTCCGACATGGGTTGTGTTCCAAATGGAACCCTATTCCCTATATAGTGCACTACTTTTGACCAGGGACCATAGGGTTGTAGCTAAAAGTAGTGCACTATAAATGGAATAGGGTGCCATTTTGGGACAAATTCCTTCAAACGGTATTTTTAGGCGCCTTTCAACTGGACCTAGTCCTAAACGAGACAGATCTATAGTTTATGTACAGATCTAGACAGATCTATAGTTTATGTACAGATCTAGACAGATCTATAGTTTATGTACAGATCTAGACAGAACTATAGTTTATGTACAGATCTAGAAGGTCTATAGTTTATGTACAGATCTAGACAGAACTATAGTTTATGTACAGATCTAGACAGATCTATAGTTTATGTACAGATGTAGACAGATCTATAGTTTATGTACAGATCTAGACAGATCTATAGTTTATGTACAGATCTAGACAGATCTATAGTTTATGTACAGATCTAGACAGATCTATAGTTTATGTATAGATCTAGCTATTATGGGTAGTCATCTAAAGTGGCATCCTCTCCCCCTCTCCTTCTCTCCCTCTCATCTCTCTCCCCTCTCTCCATCTCCCTCTCTCCTCTCTCCCTCTCCCCTCTCTCCTCTCCCCCTCTCCTCTCCCCCTCTCTTCTCCCTCTCCCCCTCTCCTCTCCCCTCTCTCCTCTCTCCCTCTCTTCTCCCCCTCTCCTCTCTCTCTCCTCTCTCTCCCTCTCCTCTCTCTCTCCTCTCCCCCCTCTCTCTCTCCTCTCCCCCTTTCTCTCTCTCTCCTCTCCCCCTCTCTCTCTCTCCTCTCCCTCCTCTCTCTCTCTCCTCTCCCTCCTCTCTCTATCTCCTCTCCCTCTCCTTATCTCTCCTCTCTCCCTCTCCTCTCCCCCTCTCCTTCCCCCTCCTCTCTCTCTCTCCTCTCCCCCTCTCCTTCCCTCTCCTCTCCCCCTCTCCTCTCTCTCTCTCCTCTCCCCCTCTCCTTCCCTCTCCTCTCTCTCCTCTCCCCCTCTCTCCTCTCCCCCTCTCCTTCCCTCTCCTCTCTCCCTCTCACCTCTCTCCCTACTCTCCTCCTCCCCCTCTTGTCTCCTCTTTTCTCGCCAAGTTTTGTTCTGTACACTGCAGATGAAAGACGACAAGGAGAGAAAGATAACGTAGTTTAGACCAGGGGTGTCAAACTCATTCCATGGAGGGCCTAGTGTGCAGTGGGTTTTCAGGAGGAAGGATTCTCACACCTCTGTGAGAATGCTGTTCATTGACTACAGCTTAGCGTTCAACACCATAGTGCCCCCAAAGCTCAAGGACCCTGGGAGAAACACCTCCCTCTGGAACTGCAGGGCCTAGTGTCTGCAGGTTTTGGTTTGTCCTTTCAGTTAAGACCTGGACAACCAGGTGAGGGGAGTTCTTTACTAATTACTGACCTTAATTCATCAATCAAGTACAAGGGAGGAGCGCAAATCGCTGGCCCTCTGTGGAACGTACTGTAGAACGGCATCTACCTGTAGCCGACTGTAAAGTTTGTTCTGTGTACATAGAGGGTGTATCTCAATAATCTAAAGTATAGAATGACCTCGTCTACAGTCCTTCAGTTTGTTCTGTGTACATAGAGGGTGTATCTCTTCTACAGTCCATCAGTTTGTTCTCTGTACGTAGATGGTGTATCTCTTCTACAGTCCATCAGTTTGTTCTCTGTACGTAGAGGGTGTATCTCTTCTACAGTCCTTCAGTTTGTTATGTGTACATAGAGGGTGTATCTCAATAATCTAAAGTATAGAAGGACCTCTTCTACAGTCCTTCAGTTTGTTCTCTGTACCTAGAGGGTGTATCTCAATAATCTAAAGTACAGAAGGACCTCGTCTACAGTCCTTCAGTTTGTTCTCTGTACATAGAGGGTGTATCTCAATAATCTAAAGTACAGAAGGACCTCGTCTACAGTCCTTCAGTTTGTTCTCTGTACATAGAGGGTGTATCTCGTCTACAGTCCTTCTGTTTGTTCTGTGTACCTAGAGGGTGTATCTCAATAATCTAAAGTACAGAATGACCTCGTCTACAGTCCTTCAGTTTGTTCTGTGTACATAGAGGGTGTATCTCAATAATCTAAAGTATAGAAGGACCTCTTCTACAGTCCTTTTAATTATTTTCTTGCAAGTTGCATAGATCGTTAATACATGGACAATAATTGTTCCATTTTGGTGAGTCCACGCTAACTCTTTGTCACTGATTCAGTGTGGGTGAGAGAGTCTTTGTGTGTGTGTTGTCGGCTTACTCGAGCCTAGCACTCCTCATACGCTTTTAAAAACACCGAAATATAACGTTATTCAGTAGTGAGTGCGAGAGTGTGTTGCCACTCAACCGAAGCTCGTGTTTTGCTGAGTGGGCACGCGCTCTGCTCTACTCTTTCCTACGTCGCGCCCGCCCGGGTGTGTGTGCTGCTGACTGCGGGCGCAGCGACATCATGCCGTTGGAGCGCTAGACACGCCGTTTTAAAGGGCTAGCCTCACTGTGCTGTGCCGTTCTCTCTCTCTCCCTCCATGCCTGCTGTGTGCTGCTGATTCATCACGATTAGGTGGTTAGCCAGCCTGCCTGCCAGCCATAGGCTACATGCACAAGCCATGCCAACCAGATTGAGTGGGGGCTTTCAAAGCTAAAGTAGACAAAGAAAGGGCTTGCTTGACAAACGTAGGCTAGGCTATAGCATCGCACTACAGTGCACAGAGAACAACATGTGTGGCGGTTGGGAATATTTCTGATAACTTCATTGCGAGATAGATTGATCATATCGAGAGTTACGGGGGGACTGGGAATCCCCCCCGGTTTTCAGAAATCAGACATCGTTAATCGGTTTACATAGAGTAGCCTAGCTAGATAAGGAAGAGGAAGATATATCGTGTATTCGGGATCTGTAGTTGAGTTGGAACTGTCTAGAAAACGTGATTATAGGTTAGGTGGCTGGAGATATTCACAGCAGAAGAACTGTCCGAGTATTCGAGTGCTGAAACGGAAGCAAGCGGAGCGGAGCGGAAAACGGGCCGCACTGGATAGGGACGCAACAACCGCGAGCGCGGTCAGCGTGTGTCTGTCTGTTGCTATTTCAGAGGTAAGATTCATAACAGCTGTTTTCAGGGAGTTGTTAACGTTGCACAATGATGATAGTGTAAACTCGACGTCACTTTCTAGTTATCTTGATGTCTTTAATTGTATGTGCCTTAGTTTAATATTGCCAAGAAGGCATGTGCGTGTCAAAAGTGAAAGAGACAAACGCATCGCAAATTTTATGACATTTGTTTTTTTTGTGTCAGGGGGTACGGGGGTTACAGTTTAAAACGTCTAGCCTCCACTTCTCCTTTTATTTGTGTCAAATCATTTCCCCGTATTTCGTATTTAGGGAACTATTATTTCTAAACGTTTTTTTTTCGGTTTATTTCGCGCGACAGCCACAGACAGTCCCATAGTAGTAACAGCAATAGCGGAAGACATGCTTGCTGATTCATCACAACGTTGTGTTTCTCGCTCGACGGTTGCGCGAGCTGAGTACAGGCACCGAGCGAGGGAGCCATGGCAACATGGCACCGGCGGGCTGACAAAGGTCTAGCTAGCGGGAGGAGGGGGGAGGAACGGTTCGTGCCTGTTGCGCCTAAATATTGCTACACCATTGCAGTGGTGGGAAAATACAGTAGCCTACACGGCTCAAAATTATATATATATTTTTTTATAATAAGCGACTGTTGATTCATATAAATCTTGCTTTATGTGTAATATGGGGCGTGTTTACACGATTGGTCGAAATTCAGCTAAAGGTGAACTGAACATCGGCGGTCAATTCAGATTGCTGAACAAGCTTTACCTATATAAATCCATAGCTTAAAGTAAGCAAGCACCATGTAATGATGATGATAATAAAATAGTTTTGTTTGTGTTTGAGAAACAAGCGCCCCCACTCCAAGGTTGACGCTACTTAGCAAACACACACAGCCACGCACGGTGCCATATCATCTTAATCAGTGCTAGCCATTGCATTTCTCATCCCTCTGGTGTTGTTCACAAGTAATTTAACGCTGACTGATGCCTATGTTAGCAACTTTTCACACACACACAACTTTGCTGATTGTGTCGGAGCAGGGAGAACGGAGTGAGAGATGAAGAAAGGAGAAATAGAATGAGAGAGAGAACAAGGAGTGTTTTGTCTTCAAGGCATTCCAGAGAAAATGCTGAGAGGAAGAAAACTCTCTCACTTGACAGATGGTGTTTTCACTTGTTACTTACCACAGCGCCTTTAGCTGTGTGAATCTGTGTGTGTGTGTGTGTGTGTGTGTGTGTGGTGCACATCTGCGAGACACTGAGACATGCAGCGTAGCCCCTGGGTGTGTTGGTGCACATCTGCAAGACACTGAGACATGCAGCGTAGCCCCTGGGTGTGTTGGTGGGGTGGGTGTGTGGTGCACATCTGAGAGACACTGAGACATGCAGCGTAGCCCCTGGGTGTGTTGGTGGGGTGGGTGTGTGGTGCACATCTGCGAGACACTGAGACATGCAGCGTAGCCCCTGGGTGTGTTGGTGCACATCTGCGAGACACTGAGACATGCAGCGTAGCCCCTGGGTGTGTGTGGTGCACATCTGCGAGACACTGAGACATGCAGCGTAGCCCCTGGGTGTGTGTGGTGCACATCTGCGAGACACTGAGACATGCAGCGTAGCCCCTGGGTGTGTTGGTGCACATCTGCGAGACACTGAGACATGCAGCGTAGCCCCTGGGTGTGTGGTGCACATCTGCGAGACACTGAGACATGCAGCGTAGCCCCTGGGTGTGTTGGTGCACATCTGCGAGACACTGAGACATGCAGCGTAGCCCCTGGGTGTGTTGGTGCACATCTGCGAGACACTGAGACATGCAGCGTAGCCCCTGGGTGTGTGGTGCACATCTGCGAGACACTGAGACATGCAGCGTAGCCCCTGGGTGTGTTGGTGCACATCTGCGAGACACTGAGACATGCAGCGTAGCCCCTGGGTGTGTTGGTGCACATCTGCGAGACACTGAGACATGCAGCGTAGCCCCTGGGTGTGTTGGTGCACATCTGCGAGACACTGAGACATGCAGCGTAGCCCCTGGGTGTGTTGGTGCACATCTGCGAGACACTGAGACATGCAGCGTAGCCCCTGGGTGTGTGGTGCACATCTGCGAGACACTGAGACATGCAGCGTAGCCCCTGGGTGTGTGTGGTGCACATATGCGAGACACTGAGACATGCAGCGTAGCCCCTGGGTGTGTGTGGTGCACATCTGCGAGACACTGAGACATGCAGCGTAGCCCCTGGGTGTGTGGTGCACATCTGCGAGACACTGAGACATGCAGCGTAGCCCCTGGGTGTGTTGGTGCACATCTGCGAGACACTGAGACATGCAGCGTAGCCCCTGGGTGTGTGTGGTGCACATCTGCGAGACACTGAGACATGCAGTGTAGCCCCTGGGTGTGTGTGGTGCACATCTGCGAGACACTGAGACATGCAGCGTAGCCCCTGGGTGTGTTGGTGCACATCTGCGAGACACTGAGACATGCAGCGTAGCCCCTGGGTGTGTGTGGTGCACATCTGCGAGACACTGAGACATGCAGCGTAGCCCCTGGGTGTGTGTGGTGCACATCTGCGAGACACTGAGACATGCAGCGTAGCCCCTGGGTGTGTGTGGTGCACATCTGCGAGACACTGAGACATGCAGCGTAGCCCCTGGGTGTGTTGGTGCACATCTGCGAGACACTGAGACATGCAGCGTAGCCCCTGGGTGTGTGGTGCACATCTGCGAGACACTGAGACATGCAGCGTAGCCCCTGGGTGTGTGGTGCACATCTGCGAGACACTGAGACATGCAGCGTAGCCCCTGGGTGTGTTGGTGCACATCTGCGAGACACTGAGACATGCAGCGTAGCCCCTGGGTGTGTGGTGCACATCTGCGAGACACTGAGACATGCAGCGTAGCCCCTGGGTGTGTTGGTGCACATCTGCGAGACACTGAGACATGCAGCGTAGCCCCTGGGTGTGTTGGTGCACATCTGCGAGACACTGAGACATGCAGCGTAGCCCCTGGGTGTGTGGTGCACATCTGCGAGACACTGAGACATGCAGCGTAGCCCCTGGGTGTGTTGGTGCACATCTGCGAGACACTGAGACATGCAGCGTAGCCCCTGGGTGTGTTGGTGCACATCTGCGAGACACTGAGACATGCAGCGTAGCCCCTGGGTGTGTGGTGCACATCTGCGAGACACTGAGACATGCAGCGTAGCCCCTGGGTGTGTGTGGTGCACATCTGCGAGACACTGAGACATGCAGCGTAGCCCCTGGGTGTGTTGGTGCACATCTGCGAGACACTGAGACATGCAGCGTAGCCCCTGGGTGTGTTGGTGCACATCTGCGAGACACTGAGACATGCAGCGTAGCCCCTGGGTGTGTTGGTGCACATCTGCGAGACACTGAGACATGCAGCGTAGCCCCTGGGTGTGTTGGTGCACATCTGCGAGACACTGAGACATGCAGCGTAGCCCCTGGGTGTGTGGTGCACATCTGCGAGACACTGAGACATGCAGCGTAGCCCCTGGGTGTGTGTGGTGCACATCTGCGAGACACTGAGACATGCAGCGTAGCCCCTGGGTGTGTTGGTGCACATCTGCGAGACACTGAGACATGCAGCGTAGCCCCTGGGTGTGTGGTGCACATCTGCGAGACACTGAGACATGCAGCGTAGCCCCTGGGTGTGTTGGTGCACATCTGCGAGACACTGAGACATGCAGCGTAGCCCCTGGGTGTGTTGGTGCACATCTGCGAGACACTGAGACATGCAGCGTAGCCCCTGGGTGTGTGGTGCACATCTGCGAGACACTGAGACATGCAGCGTAGCCCCTGGGTGTGTTGGTGCACATCTGCGAGACACTGAGACATGCAGCGTAGCCCCTGGGTGTGTTGGTGCACATCTGCGAGACACTGAGACATGCAGCGTAGCCCCTGGGTGTGTTGGTGCACATCTGAGAGACACTGAGACATGCAGCGTAGCCCCTGGGTGTGTTGGTGCACATCTGCGAGACACTGAGACATGCAGCGTAGCCCCTGGGTGTGTTGGTGCACATCTGCGAGACACTGAGACATGCAGCGTAGCCCCTGGGTGTGTTGGTGTACATCTGCGAGACACTGAGACATGCAGCGTAGCCCCTGGGTGTGTTGGTGCACATCTGCGAGACACTGAGACATGCAGCGTAGCCCCTGGGTGTGTTGGTGCACATCTGCGAGACACTGAGACATGCAGCGTAGCCCCTGGGTGTGTTGGTGCACATCTGCGAGACACTGAGACATGCAGCGTAGCCCCTGGGTGTGTTGGTGCACATCTGCGAGACACTGAGACATGCAGCGTAGCCCCTGGGTGTGTGGTTCACATCTGCGAGACACTGAGACATGCAGCGTAGCCCCTGGGTGTGTTGGTGTACATCTGCGAGACACTGAGACATGCAGCGTAGCCCCTGGGTGTGTTGGTGCACATCTGCGAGACACTGAGACATGCAGCGTAGCCCCTGGGTGTGTTGGTGCACATCTGCGAGACACTGAGACATGCAGCGTAGCCCCTGGGTGTGTTGGTGCACATCTGCGAGACACTGAGACATGCAGCGTAGCCCCTGGGTGTGTTGGTGCACATCTGCGAGACACTGAGACATGCAGCGTAGCCCCTGGGTGTGTTGGTGCACATCTGCGAGACACTGAGACATGCAGCGTAGCCCCTGGGTGTGTTGGTGCACATCTGCGAGACACTGAGACATGCAGCGTAGCCCCTGGGTGTGTTGGTGCACATCTGCGAGACACTGAGACATGCAGCGTAGCCCCTGGGTGTGTTGGTGCACATCTGCGAGACACTGAGACATGCAGCGTAGCCCCTGGGTGTGTTGGTGCACATCTGCGAGACACTGAGACATGCAGCGTAGCCCCTGGGTGTGTTGGTGCACATCTGCGAGACACTGAGACATGCAGCGTAGCCCCTGGGTGTGTTGGTGCACATCTGCGAGACACTGAGACATGCAGCGTAGCTCCTGGGTGTGTTGGTGCACATCTGCGAGACACTGAGACATGCAGCGTAGCCCCTGGGTGTGTGTGGTGCACATCTGCGAGACACTGAGACATGCAGCGTAGCCCCTGGGTGTGTTGGTGCACATCTGCGAGACACTGAGACATGCAGCGTAGCCCCTGGGTGTGTTGGTGTAACAGCAGGCGGAAACACAATTCAAAGAAACTAAGTGGGTGGGTGGTGGGGGGGGGGGGGGGGGGGGGGGTGTTGGTGGGGTGAGGTGGGTGTGTTGGTGGGTGGTGGGGGGGTGTGTTGGTGGGGTGAGGTGGGGTGGGTGGGTGCGTGGTGGGTGTTTGGGTGCGTGTGGGGTGGGTGGGTGTGTGGGTGGTGTGGTGTCGGGTGGGTGTGGTGTGGGGTGCGTGGTGGGTGGTGTCGGGTCGGTGTGTGGGTGTGTGGGGGGTGGGTGGGTGGGTGGGTGGTGCGGGGTGGGTGTGTGGGTGCGTGTGGGGTGGGTGGGTGGTGTAAAGTATCTCTTTTTACAGTGAACATTTTGCAACTTGACTGCCTTTCTCACGGTGGAACAGGTGTCTAACCCAGATGTAGAGTCACAGTGTAACATACACACACATATACACACAGATACACACACACATATATATACACACACATATACACACATATATACACACACACATATATATACACACACATATATATATATACACACACACACACACACACACATATACACACACATATACACACACATATATACACACACACACACACACATATACTCTCGCTCTCTGTTTTCTCTGTGTTTTATCTCTGTATACTTTTTCCTTCTCTCTCCCTTACGGACACTGAGTGTACAAAACATACCATGACCTAGACTGACCAGGTGAATCCAGGTGAAAGCTATGATCCCTTATTGATGTCACTTGTTAAATCCACTTCAGTGTAGATGAAGGGGAGGACACAGGTTAAAGAAGGATTTTTAAGCCTTGAGACAATTGAGACATGGATTTTGTGTGCGTGCCATTCAGATGGTGAATGGGTGAGACAAAAGATTTAAGTGCCTTTGAACAGGGTATGGTAGTAGGTGCCAGGCGCACCAGTTTGTGTCAAGAACTGCAACGTTGCTGGATTTTTTACGCTCAACAGTTTCCCATGTGTATTGTGCATGGCCCTCCACCCAAATGACATCCAGACAACTTGACACGACTGTGGGAAGCATTGGAGTCAACATGGGCCAGCATCCCTGTGGAACGCGAACACCTAATAGAGTCCCGGCGAGGCTGTTCTGAGGGCAAAAGGAGGTGCAACTCAATATGAGGAAGGTGTTCCTAATGTTTTGGATGCTCAGTGTGGGGAGGGAGGGAGAGAGAGATGAATGTAGTTGATGAAACACAGGGTAAGAACTCGGAAAGCTAAACTGAGCAAAAAATGAAACGTCCCTTTTTCAGGACCCTGTCTTTCAAAGATAATTCGTAAAAATCCAAATAACTTCACAGATCTTCATTGTAAAGGCTTTGATGGTTCAATGACCCATAAACAATTAATGAACATGCACCTGTGGAACGGTTGTTAAGACACTAACAGCTTACAGACGGTAGGCATGAAAACTTAGGACACTAAAAAGTCCTTTCTACTGACTGAAAAACACCAAAAGAAAGATGCCCAGGGTCCCTGCTCAGCTGCGTGAACGTGCCTTAGGCATTCTGCAAGGAGGAATGAGGGCTGCAGATGTGGCCAGGGCAATAAATTGCTATGTCCGTACTGTGAGACGCCTAAGACAGCGCTACAGGGAGACAGGACGGACAGCTGATCGATCGTTCTTGCAGTGGCAGACCACGTGTAACAACACCTGCACAGGATCGGTACATCCGAACATCACACCTGCGGGACAGGTACAAGATGGCAACAACAAATGCCCGAGTTACACCAGGAACGCACAATCCCTCCATCAGTGTTCAGACTGTCTGCAATAGGCTGAGAGAGGCTGGACTGAGGGCTTGTAGGCCTGTTGTAAGGCAGGTCCTCACCAGACATCACCAACAACAACGTTGCCTATGGGGACAAACCCACCGTCGCTGGACCAAACAGGACTGGCAAAAAGTGCTCTTCACTGACGAGACGCGGTTTTGTCTCACCAGGTGTGATGGTCGGATTCGTGTTTATTTATTTATCGTCGAAGGAATGAGCGTTACACCGAGGCCTGTACTCTGGAGTGGGATCGATTTGGAGGTGGAGGGTCTGTCATGGTCTGGGGCGGTGTGTCACAGCATCATCGAACTGAGCTTGTTTTCATTGCAGGCAATCTCAGAGCTGTGCATTACAGGGAAGACATCCTTCTCCCTCATGTGGTACCCTTCCTGCAGGCTCATCCTGACATGACCCTCCAGCATGAGAATGCCATGCTGACAATGCCATGCTCAATGGGACCTGTTGGATCGGAGGGTGAGGGCTAGGGCCATTCCCCCCAGAATTGTCAGGGAACTTGCAGGTGCCTTGGCAGAAGAGTGGGGTAACATCTCACAGCAAGACCTGGAAAATCTGGTGCAGTCCATGAGAAGGAGATGCACTGCAGTACTTATTGCAGCTGGTGGCCACACCAGATACTGACTGTTACTTTTGATTTTGACCCCCTCTTTGTTCAGGGACACATTATTCCATTTCTGTTATTCACATGTCTGTGGAACTTGTTCAGTTTATGTCTCAGTTGTTGAATCTTATTATGTTAATCTGGCCTGAACAAACACCCTCTCACGGTAATCATTATCCATCTGGCGTGAATATACACCCTCTCAGGGTAATCATTATCCATCTGGCGTGAACAAACACCCTCTCAGGGTAATCATTATCCATCTGGCGTGAACAAACACCCTCTCAGGGTAATCATTATCCATCTGGCGTGAACAAACACCCTCTCAGGGTAATCATTATCCATCTGGCGTGAATAAACACCCTCTCAGGGTAATCATTATCCATCTGGCGTGAACAAACACCCTCTCAGGGTAATCATTATCCATCTGGCGTGAACAAAAACCCTCTCAGGGTAATCATTATCCATCTGGCGAGAACAAACGCCCTCTCAGGGTAATCATTATCCATCTGGCGTGAACAAACACCCTCTCAGGGTAATCATTATCCATCTGGCGTGAATAAACACCCTCTCAGGGTAATCATTATCCATCTGGCGTGAACAAACACCCTCTCAGGGTAATCATTATCCATCTGGCGTGAATAAACACCCTCTCAGGGTAATCATTATCCATCTGGCGTGAACAAACACCCTCTCAGGGTAATCATTATCCATCTGGCGTGAACAAAAACCCTCTCAGGGTAATCATTATCCATCTGGCGAGAACAAACGCCCTCTCAGGGTAATCATTATCCATCTGGCGTGAACAAACACCCTCTCAGGGTAATCATTATCCATCTGGCGTGAATAAACACCCTCTCAGGGTAATCATTATCCCTCTGTCGTGTGTGTGCTGTTCTGTTTGTTTAGGCTTCACCTTATGGATGAGTGTGCTTTGCATTCCTGGATGTTTTTTTGGGGACTAGGCTATGTGTTTGTGTTTGTTTTCTTGTGTGTGCTAATCATGATCTTGTTTACCACTGGGATGTGTTTGAAACTGGTCTATATGATACACTACTATATGATATGATACACTACTATATGATATGATATGATACGATATGCTGAGGAAAACTTGAAAGCTGTTAGTCGAGAGAGAGGAAATGGAGAAAGAGAGAGGGAGCAGGAAGAGAGGGAGATATGGAGAGAGAGGGAGGAACAGAGAGAGAAGGAGAGAGCGAGATTGAGAGAGAAGAAAGGAAGAGGGAGGTGAAGAGGGAGGGAGGGAGAGAGAAAGAGGGAGAGGGAGATGAGGAAAGAAAAAGGGATGAAGAGCGTGAAAGAGAGGAGAGAGAAAGAGGGAGGAAGATGAAGAAAGAAGAGAGAGGGATGAAGAGCATGAAAGAGAGGAGAGAGAAAGAGGGAGGAAGATGAAGAAAGAAGAGAGAGGGATGAAGAGCATGAAAGAGAGGAGAGAGAGAGGTGAAAGAGAGGAGAGAGAGAGAGAGAGAGGGAGGAAGATGAAGAAAGACGAGAGAGGGATGAAGAGCGTGAAAGAGAGGAGAGAGAAAGAGGGAGGGAGATGAAGAAAGACGAGAGAGGGATGAAGAGCGTGAAAGAGAGGAGAGAGAAAGAGGGAGGGAGATGAAGAAAGAAGAGAGAGGGATGAAGAGCGTGAACGAGAGGAGAGAGAGATTAGAAGCAGCATCAGATCAATAGAGGACAGTTTTTTCCTTCAGTAAAAATGATGAAATATGGCGTAAGCAGGAACTACCATACTACTGCATAATCACACACACACACACACACACACACACACACACACTGCTGCGCGGGAGTGTGTTTGTGTGCGTGTGAGAGAGATGGTAGGGTCTGTTTACATTGGGACTTCTGTAGATTTCACAACATCCTTTCAGAATAGGAGTTATGTAAATACTGATTAGGACAATTGGCAGATGAAGTTATGCCTATCCACTTAGATATCCACTATGTCAGATACAGTATCTACTATATCCACTATGTTAGATATCCACTATGTTAGATACAGTATCTACTATATCCACTATGTTAGATATCCACTATGTTAGATATCCACTATGTTAGATACAGTATCTACTATATCCACTATGTTAGATATCCACTGTGTTAGATATCCACTATGTTAGGTATCCACTATGTTAGATATCTACTATGTTAGATACAGTATCTACTATATCCACTATGTTAGATATCCACTATGTTAGATATCCACCGTGTTAGATATCCACTGTGTTAGATATCCACTGTGTTAGATATCCACTGTGTTAGATATCCACTGTGTTAGATATCCACTATGTTATGTATCCACTATGTTAGATACAGTATCTACTATATCCACTATGGTAGATATCCACTATGTTAGATATCCACTATGTTAGATATCCACCGTGTTAGATATCCACTGTGTTAGATATCCACTGTGTTAGATATCCACTGTGTTAGATATCCACTATGTTATGTATCCACTATGTTAGATACAGTATCTACTATATCCACTATGTTAGATATCCACTGAGTTAGATATCCACTATGTTAGGTATCCACTATGTTAGATATCTACTATGTTAGATACAGTATCTACTATATCCACTATGATAGATATCCACTATGTTAGATACAGTATCTACTATATCCACTATGTTAGATATCCACTATGTTAGATATCCACTGTGTTAGATATCCACTATGTTAGATATCCACTATGTTAGATATCCACTATGATAGATATCCACTATGTTAGATTCAGTATCTACTATATCCACTATGGTAGATATCCACTATGTTAGATATCCACTATGTTAGATATCCACTATGTTAGATACAGTATCTACTATATCCACTATGGTAGATATCCACTGTGTTAGATATCCACTATGTTAGATACAGTATCTACTATATCCACTATGGTAGATATCCACTGTGTTAGATATCCACTATGTTAGATACAGTATCTACTATATCCACTATGGTAGATATCCACTATGGTAGATATCCACTATATCCACTATGTTAGATATCCACCATGTTAGATATCCACTATGTTAGATACAGTATCTACTATATCCACTATGTTAGATATCCACTATGGTAGATATCCACTATATCCACTATGTTAGATGTCCACTGTGTTATATGTCTACTATGGTAGACATCCATTTCTTATAGTTAAACCTCCTCACAGAAACCAACAGCGATCCTTCTCTGATCAGTATGGTCGTAGTGAGTTCTCATATTTGAGAACTTCTCCCCTCCTCTGGGGGCCGGTACTGAATAACGTTATATTTGACCCCTGGGGGCCGGTACTGAATAACGTTATATTTGACCCATGGGGGCCGGTACTGAATAACGTTATATTTGACCCCTGGGGGCCGGTACTGAATAACGTTATATTTGACCCCTGGGGGCCGGTACTGAATAACGTTATATTTGACCCCTGGGGGCCGGTACTGAATAACGTTATATTTGACCCCTGGGGGCCGGTACTGAATAACGTTATATTTGACCCCTGGGGGCCGGTACTGAATAACGTTATATTTGACCCCTGGGGGCCGGTACTGAATAACGTTATATTTGACCCCTGGGGGCCGGTACTGAATAACGTTATATTTGACCCCTGGGGGCCGGTACTGAATAACGTTATATTTGACCCCTGGGGGCCGGTACTGAATAACGTTATATTTGACCCCTGGGGGCCGGTACTGAATAACATTATATTTGACCCCTGGGGGCCGGTACTGAATAACGTTATATTTGACCCCTGGGGGCCGGTAGAGAGGAGACTCAGGAGAAGGGTAGAGTATAGAGCGCTGGGCTCTGTGAGAGGAGACTCAGGAGAAGGGTAGAGTATAGAGCGCTGGGCTCTGTGAGAGGAGACTCAGGAGAAGGGTAGAGTATAGAGCGCTGGGCTCTGTGAGAGGAGACTCAGGAGAAGGGTAGAGTATAGAGCGCTGGGCTCTGTGAGAGGAGACTCAGGAGAAGGGTAGAGTATTGAGTGCAGGGCTCTGTGAGAGGAGACTCAGGAGAAGGGTAGAGTATAGAGCGCTGGGCTCTGTGAGAGGAGACTCAGGAGAAGGGTAGAGTATTGAGTGCAGGGCTCTGTGAGAGGAGACTCAGGAGAAGGGTAGAGTATAGAGCGCTGGGCTCTGTGAGAGGAGACTCAGGAGAAGGGTAGAGTATTGAGTGCAGGGCTCTGTGAGAGGAGACTCAGGAGAAGGGTAGAGTATAGAGTGCAGGGCTCTGTGAGAGGAGACTCAGGAGAAGGGTAGAGTATTGAGTGCAGGGCTCTGTGAGAGGAGACTCAGGAGAAGGGTAGAGTATAGAGCGCTGGGCTCTGTGAGAGGAGACTCAGGAGAAGGGTAGAGTATTGAGTGCAGGGCTCTGTGAGAGGAGACTCAGGAGAAGGGTAGAGTATAGAGTGCAGGGCTCTGTGAGAGGAGACTCAGGAGAAGGGTAGAGTATAGAGTCCAGGGCTCTGTGAGAGGAGACTCAGGAGAAGGGTAGAGTATAGAGCGCTGGGCTCTGTGAGAGGAGACTCAGGAGAAGGGTAGAGTATTGAGTGCAGGGCTCTGTGAGAGGAGACTCAGGAGAAGGGTAGAGTATAGAGTGCAGGGCTCTGTGAGAGGAGACTCAGGAGAAGGGTAGAGTATAGAGTGCAGGGCTCTGTGAGAGGAGACTCAGGAGAAGGGTAGAGTATAGAGCGCTGGGCTCTGTGAGAGGAGACTCAGGAGAAGGGTAGAGTATAGAGCGCTGGGCTCTGTGAGAGGAGACTCAGGAGAAGGGTAGAGTATAGAGCGCTGGGCTCTGTGAGAGGAGACTCAGGAGAAGGGTAGAGTATAGAGTGCAGGGCTCTGTGAGAGGAGACTCAGGAGAAGGGTAGAGTATAGAGCGCTGGGCTCTGTGAGAGGAGACTCAGGAGAAGGGTAGAGTATAGAGCGCTGGGCTCTGTGAGAGGAGACTCAGGAGAAGGGTAGAGTATAGAGCGCTGGGCTCTGTGAGAGGAGACTCAGGAGAAGGGTAGAGTATTGAGTGCAGGGCTCTGTGAGAGGAGACTCAGGAGAAGGGTAGAGTATAGAGTCCAGGGCTCTGTGAGAGGAGACTCAGGAGAAGGGTAGAGTATAGAGTCCAGGGCTCTGTGAGAGGAGACTCAGGGTTGTCTTTCTATTGCATCATCTTTCTGTGTTTTTCAACTTGCCGCAGTTTTCAACTGCAGTGTGGCGGTGAGTTCGCTACTGTATTATAACACATTTAACAACACCAGGGAAGAAAGGAAAGAAGAATGGAAGAGAAGGAGAGAAGGAACGCCACACCTCAAATACAGCCCCAGACTAAAACACACTTCTTCTCTGTGGGTGATGATGGTGTGTCTCTTCTCTGAGAATCAACAGTTCATTCGTACACACACACCCTGAACCCCCTCCCCATCCCAATTCTCCACTCGCACACTCAAACCACACTCAAACCACACTCAAAACACTCCACAACACATACTCCATGTCGGTACAATGAGAATCAACAGTTTCCCAGGGTCTTCACCTCCTGGATAGAGAGAATGTTTACTATACAGCCATAACATCTCTCTTGTCTTCTCATGATGGGAAATATACTCTGACACTGAAGAGATGCGTTCTCTACCTCCTCCCTTAAAGATAATGATTTTACATTTAATAAACAATTTGTGGTGAGGGTTTGAAACACTAATCCCCTTCCAGTCAAGGCTGAAAGAGAGAAGTTGTTTTCACACACTCTGTGCCTGCGTCAATCGATTCCACGTGCAAACATGCTAACACACTGTTGCTTTTAACTCGGAGCACTACGGAGCTAGGAGATCTCTGCCAACAAGTGGGCTGGAGTCTTGTCCTCTCTCTCGCTCTCACTCTGCCTCTTTCTCTCTCTCCCTCCCACTCTCTCTCTGCCCCTCTCTCTCCCTCCCACTCTCTCTCTGCCCCCCTCTGTCTCTCCCCCTCTGTCTCTCCCCCTCTCTCTCCCTCCCCCTCTCTCTGCCCCCTCTCTCTCCCTCCCCCTCTCTCTGCCCCTCTCTCCCTCCCCTTCTCTCTCTGCCCCTCTCTCTCTGCCCCTCTCTCTCTGCCCCTCTCTCTCTGCCCCCTCTCTCTCTCTGCCCCCTCTCTCTCCCTCTCTCTCTCTCTGCCCCTCTCTCTCTCCCCCTCTCTCTGCCCCCCTCTCTCTGATTTTTACCTTGTCAGCTCAGGGATTCAATCTAGCAACCTTTTGGTTACTGGCCCAACACTCTAACCACTAGGCTACCTGCCGCCCCATCTAGGTACTGAGTTCACACACACACACACACACACACACACACACACACACACACACACACACACACACACACACACACACACACACACACAGAGTACATACTCTCACCCTGTTAGCTGGGGAGAACTAAATGAACCTACAAGGTTTTTCTCCTCTGTGAAAAGCGCTTACTAAATAAAAAATGAAAAGGTGCCGGAGCCTGGATCACCTGACGGTGCACATTTTGTGCTGGTGTTAGGGGATTTATCATCACACACTCAGACTACTACTCAGACACACAACACTTTATTTCCGTATTGCAGAAAAGTGAAAAATGTCATTTATTTTGTGTCCTCTTTCTTTCTTTGCTCATCTCTCCTCCCTACACCTTTGTCTCATCTCTTTCACTCTCTCTCTCAACACCCTCTGTTCTCTCTCCATCTTCTTGTTTTCTCTCTCTCAACACCCTCTGTTCTCTCTCCATCTTCTTGTTTTCTCTCTCTCTCAACTCCCTCTGTTCTCTCTCCATCTTCTTGTTTTCTCTCTCTCTTAACTCCCTCTGTTCTCTCCATCTTCTTGTTTTCTCTCTCTCTTAACTCCCTCTGTTCTCTCTCCATCTTCTTGTTTTCTCTCTCTCTTAACTCCCTCTGTTCCTTCTCCATCTTCTTGTTTTCTCTCTCTCTCAACTCCCTCTGTTCTCTCTCAATCTTCTTGTTTTCTCTCTCTCTTAACTCCCTCTGTTCCTTCTCCATCTTCTTGTTTTCTCTCTCTCTTAACTCCCTCTGTTCTCTCAATTCAATTCAATTCAAGGGCTTTATTGGCATGGGAAACATGTGTTAACATTGCCAAAGCAAGTGAGGTAGATAATACATAAAGTGAATATATAAAGTGAAAAACATTCAAAATTAACAGTAAACATTACACATACATAGGTTTCAAAACAATAAAGACATTACAAATGTCATATTATGTATATATATACAGTGTTTTAACAATGTACAAATGGTTAAAGGACACAAGATTAAATAAGCATAAATATGGGTTGTATTTACAATGGTGTTTGTTCTTCACTGGTTGCCCTTTTCTCGTGGCAACAGGTCACAAATCTTGCTGCTGTGATGGCACACTGTGGAATTTCACCCAGTAGATATGGGAGTTTTTCAAAATTGGATTTGTTTTCGAATTCTTTGTGGATCTGTGTAATCTGAGGGAAATATGTCTCTCTAATATGGTCATACATTGGGCAGGAGGTTAGGAAGTGCAGCTCAGTTTCCACCTCATTTTGTGGGCAGTGAGCACATAGCTTGTCTTCTCTTGAGAGCCATGTCTGCCTACGGCGGCCTTTCTCAATAGCAAGGCTATGCTCACTGAGTCTGTACATAGTCAAAGCTTTCCTTCTCTCTCCATCTTCTTGTTTTCTCTCTCTCTTAACTCCCTCTGTTCTCTCTCCATCTTCTTGTTTTATCTCTCTCTTAACTCCCTCTGTTCTCTCTCCATATTCTTGTTTTCTCTCTCTCTTAACTCCCTCTGTTCTCTCTCCATATTCTTATTTTCTCTCTCTCTTAACTCCCTCTGTTCTCTCTCCATATTCTTGTTTTCTCTCTCTTAACTCCCTCTGTTCTCTCTCCATCTTCTTGTTTTCTCTCTCTCTTAACACACGCTGTTCTCTCTCCATCTTCTTGTTTTCTCTCTCTCTTAACTCCCTCTGTTCTCTCTCCGTATTCTTGTTTTCTCTCTCTCTTAACTCCCTCTGTTCTCTCTCCATATTCTTGTTTTCTCTCTCTCTTAACTCCCTCTGTTCTCTCTCCATCTTCTTGTTTTCTCTCTCTCTCTTAACTCCCTCTGTTCTCTCTCCATATTCTTGTTTTCTCTCTCTCTTAACTCCCTCTGTTCTCTCTCCATATTCTTGTTTTCTCTCTCTCTTAACTCCCTCTGTTCTCTCTCCATCTTCTTGTTTTCTCTCTCTCTTAACTCCCTCTGTTCTCTCTCCATCTTCTTGTTTTCTCTCTCTCTTAACTCCCTCTGTTCTCTCTCCATATTCTTGTTTTCTCTCTCTCTTAACTCCCTCTGTTCTCTCTCCACGCTGTTCTCTCTCCATCTTCTTGTTTTCTCTCTCTCTTAACTCCCTCTGTTCTCTCTCCATATTCTTGTTTTCTCTCTCTCTTAACTCCCTCTGTTCTCTCTCCATCTTCTTGTTTTCTCTCTCTCTTAACTCCTCTGTTGTCTTTCTTATTTCATGCTCTGCTGCAAGTTAATAACATCCTCTCTCTCTCTCTCTCTCTCTCTCTCTCTCTCTCTGTCGCTCTTTCCCTCTCTCTCTTTCTCTCTCTCTCTCTCTGTCGCTCTTTCTCTCTCTCTCTTTCTCTCTCTCTCTCTGTCGCTCTTTCTCTCTCTCCATGATCACTGAACTGATTTCTAATTCACAATTAGCCGGAACGCAAAGCGTTAAACTTAAATGATTGACCTCTCTCTCGTCACACCTCAAACTGCCTAGATCAATAAGACCTGCTCTCTCTGTTTTTCTAGGAAGGAGAGATGGAGGGTCGAGAGATGGGATTAAAAAACGAGTGGAGCTCTGAGGTTTTTAGTCTATTTTTGATATGCCTGTCTCTCTCTCTCGCTCTCCTTCCCCTTATTTGCTTTTTCTCAAACTCTCTTTCTCTCCCTTATTCATGCTCTCTCTCTCTCTCTCTCTCTCTCTCTCTCTCTCTCTCTCTCTCTCTCTCTCTCTCTCTCTCTCTCTCTCTCTCTCTCTCTCTCTCTCTCTCTCTCTCTCTCTCTCTCCTGTGTTTTCTCTGCTTCTCTTCCTCCATAACAATCATCATTCAGCAGAATCCACAACCTGCATTAGAGATTAGCAGATAAAGCCACTGATCAGACTGTTGTTCTGTAGGGGATTAAATTATATTAGATTACATCAGATTATACAGTCAGGGAATAAGGACAGATTGATTTACTGGCTGCTTACCAGGTGGCACCCTATTTCCTGTATAGTGCACTAATTTTGATGGGCCTGGTCAAAAGTAGTGCACTATGTAGGGCAGCGATGGGCATGGAGGTGGGGGCCACAAAAAAACAGAACATGAGGGGCCACAGTGGATCTTGGGTCTGTGTTCCCACATCCAGCCCCCCCTGTGACAGCGAAGATGACAAAAATACGTTTTCATGTTCATTTCCTGTAATCCTGCACATTTAGCCTCGGAGCAGGAAACAATTAGCCGTTTTAAAGCAAGTTTGCTGCAATTCTACAGATTTGGCCACATGGGGCACAGAGAAAAATGTGCCCTTTTACAGCTAATTTCCTGCAATTATATACATTTTGCTGTAGGTTGGAGGCAAGTATTTGTAGTTTTAATATGATAACTGATGATCAATGGGCCCCACCCCGGTCGATAATTCGGCCATGTATATATATATATATATGTATATATATATATATATTAAAATAGTGACATGAGGAATAAATACACAATGAATAACGTAATAACAATAATGAGTCAAAATAACATGCCTATATACTGTACAGAGAGTACCAGTACTGAGTCAGTGTGCAGGGGTACAAGGTAATTATGATAGCTATGTACATATAGTTTGTGCCCTCTTCACAGCTGTGTAGGTGTGTCTATGGACCATGTTAATTCCTTAGTGATGTGGACACAGAGGAACTTGAATCTCTAAACTGGCAGTGGATGAGGGCTTGCTCACCTTTCTGTTTCCTATTGTCCACAATCACATCCTTTGCCTTGCTGATGGTGAGGGAGAGGTTGTTGTTGTGGCACCACACTGCCAGGTACCTGACCTCCTCCCTATATGGTGCCTCATCGTCGTTGGTGATCAGTCCTACCACCATTGTGTCGTCAGGTAATTTGATGATGGTGTTGGAGTTGTGCGCGTCCACGCAGTCGTGCAGCAGGGGACTAAGCACACACCCCTGAGGGACCACCGTGTTGATGGTCAATGTGGCAGAAGTGTTGTTGCCTACCTTCAACACTTGGGGGCGGCCCATCAGGAAGTCCAGGAACCAGTTGCAGAGGAAGGTGTTCAGTCCCAGGGTTATGAGCTTGGTGATGAGCTTGAGGGGACTATGGTGAATGCTGAGCTGTAGTCAATGAACAGCTTTCTTACAAAGGTATTTTTGTCCAGGTGGGAAAGGACAGTGTGGAGTGCAATAGAGATTGTGTCATCTGTGGATCTGTTGGGGCGGTATGCGAATTGGAGTGGGTCTAGGGTTTCTGGGATGATGGTGTTGATGTGAGCCATGACCAGCCTTTCAAAACATTTCATGCTATAGATGTGAGTGCTACGGGGCGATAGTAATTTGGCATGTTATCGTGCCATTCTTGACACTTGCCAGCTAGTCAGTGGATGCTCCGAGTATGTGTTCTGGTATTCTGTCTGGCCCCGCGGCCTTGTTAATGTTAACCTGTTTAAATGTCTTACTCACATCGGCTATGGAGAGAGAGATCACACACTCGTCCAGAACAGCTGGTGTTTTCATGCATGGTTCAGGGTTGCTTGCCTCAAAGCAGATCTTAGTCCTGTATTGACATTTTGCCTGTTTGATGGCTTGTCGGAGGTCATAGCAGGATTTCTCATAAGCGTCTGGATTAGTGTCCTACTCCTTGGAAGCGGCAGCTCTAGCCTTTAGCTCAGTATTAATGAAGCCAGTGACTGATGTGGTAAACTCCTCAATGTTATTGGATGAATCCCAGAACATATTCCAGTCTGTGCTAGCGAAACAGTCCTGTAGATTAGCATCCGCTTCATTGGACAACGTCCGTATTGAGGACCTACCAGCGTCACTGGTACTTCCTGTTAGAGTTTTTGCTTGTAACACACGCACATTCCTCATTGCTTGGCAGTTGGCACCGTGTAGCTGTCAATCTACTGGTATCATTAAAGAATCTAATGTGAACTGTCATTTTCCTCCTGATTTCTGACCTCACTGTGTGTCATTTTCCTCCTGATTTCTGACCTCACTGTGTTTCATTTCCCTCCTGATTTCTGACCTCACTGTGTTTCATTTCCCTCCTGATTTCTGACCTCACTGTTTCATTTTCCTCCTGATTTCTGACCTCACTGTTTCATATTCCTCCTGATTTCTGACCTCACTGTGTTTCATTTCCCTCCTCATTTCTGACCTCACTGTTTCATTTCCCTCCTGATTTCTGACCTCACTGTTTCATTTTCCTCCTGATTTCTGACCTCACTGTGTTTCATTTCCCTCCTCATTTCTGACCTCACTGTTTCATTTCCCTCCTGATTTCTGACCTCACTGTTTCATTTTCCTCCTGATTTCTGACCTCACTGTGTTTCATTTCCCTCCTGATTTCTGACCTCACTGTTTCATTTTCCTCCTGATTTCTGACTTCATTGTGTGACATTTTCTTCTACCGTATTTTGATGTTTCAGCAAGACTGATTTTGTGTGTGTGTGTGTGTGTGTGTGTGTGTGTGTGTGTGTGTGTGTGTGTGTGTGTGTGTGTGTGTGTGTGTGTGTGTGTGTGTGTGTGTGTGTGTGTGTGAGAGAGAGCAGCGACAGCAGTTTTTTAGTGTCGGATCAACTTCAGAACTTTAGAATTGGTGTTTTTAGTCCCCTTGCTGAGTTCAGGAGTTTTTCGCTCCTCCTCAACCCCCCTCTCTCTCTCTCTCTCCCCTCTTCCCTCCCTCCCTCTCTCTCCCCTCTTCCCTCCCTCCTTCCAGTTCATAGAAATGTGTCGAGGATGCAGATTTGACCAAGAGCTTTCCCTCCCTCCCTCCTCGCTTTATTTCCTCTCTTTCTCTCCTTCCCCTCCTCCTTTCTCCCCATCGTCCCTCCTTATTCTATCCCTCCCTCCCTCCCTCCCTCCCTCCCTCCCTCCCTCCCTCCCTCCCTCCCTCCCTCCCTCCCTCCCTCCCTATTCAGCACTATTCCCTGTTCTCTAACTGTAACAATCCTCTCTGAAGACGTCAGCCTTGTTTCACTCCTCCATCCCGCTCCCTCCTTTCACCTTTCCCTCTCCCCTTATCCCTTTTCACCTCTTCTTTCTTTCTTGTTCCTTCTCTTCTCCGCCCCCCTACATCCCTCCACTTCTCTCTGCTGTAACAGCTCTGAAGATGTCAGTGTTCTTTCAGACACTCCATAAAGTACCGCCTGCCACAGCAACGGTTGTTTTAGCAATGACCACACAGCAACGGTTGTTTTAGCAATGACCACACAGCAACGGTTGTTGTAGCAATGACCACACAGCAACGGTTGTTGTAGCAATGACCACACAGCAACGGTTGTTGTAGCAATGACCACACAGCAACAGCTACACGGTAATGAGTAGGGAGCATGGTGGTGGGACGGCTTGAGCTGCCCTCCTCTCCTTGAACCTGTATGTGTGTGTGTGTGTGTGTGTGTGTGTGTGTGTGTGTGTGTGTGTGTGATGTTTTTGCTCAGCAGACTCTCCATCCTTGGTAACTTACTGGCAGCCTCCACTTCTTCCTCTCACTATGTATATTTTCATATACATGTTTGCCTTTGAGTTCCCGTGTGTGTGTGTGTGTGTGTGTGTACACTGTCATTTCCTGGTTTTGTGTGCATTGTTTGTGTACCCCGCTGGCATGTGTAGGCGGAGGTGGGGCTTCGGGTGTGTGTGTGTGTGTGTGTGTGTGAGAGGGGGTTTGGGCCACAAGGGAAATAAGATCAAGCCTGGCAGTAAAAGCCCCCCTCCTTAATGTCCTCCTACTCCCCCTCTCCTCCTTTCCCCCCATCCCCCCATCTCTCTATTTGATCCATTGTGTAGTGTCTCTCCTCTGAAGTGGGGTTCAGTCGTGTCCCGATAGAGATGATGAGGAAAACATAGACAACAAACATCCATCAATGATGTCATGAATTCAAGCTAGTATAGCATGTAGGTGTTGTTGTTGTAGCAGTAATAGTAGAAGGATGCAGTATGAGGAGTTTTGATTGTAGTCGTAGCAGTAGTAGTAGAGGTAGTAGCAGCAGTAGCAGTAGAGGTAGTAGCAGTAGAGGTAGTAGCAGTAGAGGTAGTAGCAGCAGTAGTAGTAGAGGTAGTAGCAGTAGAGGTAGTAGCAGTAGAGGTAGTAGCAGTAGAGGTAGTAGCAGTAGAGGTAGTAGCAGCAGTAGTAGTAGAGGTAGTAGCAGTAGAGGTAGTAGCAGTAGAGGTAGTAGCAGCAGTAGTAGTAGAGGTAGTAGCAGTAGAGGTAGTAGCAGTAGAGGTAGTAGCAGTAGAGGTAGTAGCAGTAGAGGTAGTAGCAGCAGTAGTAGTAGTAGCAGTAGAGGTAGTAGCAGTAGAGGTAGTAGCAGTAGAGGTAGTAGCAGTAGAGGTAGTAGCAGTAGAGGTAGTAGCAGTAGTAGTAGCAGCAGTAGCAGTAGTAGCAGTAGAGGTAGTAGCAGTAGAGGTAGTAGCAGTAGAGGTAGCAGTAGTAGTAGCAGCAGTAGCAGTAGAGGTAGTAGCAGTAGCAGCAGTAGCAGCAGTAGCAGTAGAGGTAGTAGCAGTAGAGGTAGTAGCAGTAGCAGTAGTAGTAGTAGTAGTAGCAGCAGTAGTAGTAGAGGTAGTAGTAGCAGTAGCAGCAGTAGCAGTAGAGGTAGTAGCAGTAGAGGTAGTAGCAGTAGAGGTAGTAGCAGTAGAGGTAGTAGCAGTAGAGGTAGTAGCAGTAGAGGTAGTAGCAGTAGAGGTAGTAGCAGCAGTAGCAGTAGAGGTAGCAGCAGTAGTAGCAGTAGCAGTAGAGGTAGTAGCAGTAGAGGTAGTAGCAGTAGTAGTAGTAGTAGAGGTAGTAGCAGCAGTAGTAGTAGTAGTAGTAGAGGTAGTAGCAGCAGTAGCAGTAGAGGTAGTAGCAGTAGCAGCAGTAGTAGTAGTAGTAGTAGA